>NC_082714.1:74194570-74494570 GCF_030144855.1 Hypanus sabinus | reverse complement strand
AAAGGGCCAAAAGGCCTGTTTCTGTGCTGTAATGTTCTATGGTTCTACCTCCTCTGTACCTACTCCCCAGCACCTTAAACCTGTGTCCTTTTGTGGCAACCACTTCAGTCCTGGGAAAAAGCCTCTGACTATCCACACAATCAACACCTCTCATCATCTTATACATTTTATATTTGCATAGCTCTTCATTGTATTCAAAATGTTTTCATCCTTTGATTGGTTTCTTTTGTAAAAACTAAATCTCTCAGCTATCAGCAGCATTTTAGGGCTTAAATGATTTTGTAAAATTGTAACAATTTCTTCGAACGGCTTGCTTGCTGGCTTTTCAGGGTTACCAAGTTGCATAAGAAACTGTACATCCTAAGACAGATTAAGCTACGAAGCATGGGGGTTTTCTTTTGTTCCTCCACATTGTTTGCTTTGCAATACAGATCAACCCTCTCAACATACGACCTCCAGCCTTCATTAGAGCTAGCAAATTTGTCAACTTTCCCGACTGAAGCCATCACTGCATTATTTTCACTTTAAATTTGCTGGTTGCATCTTTCACAATGTACTATGCAGACAGTTACTCACGCTTCTGTTTGTTAGTGTCCGTGACAGCCTTCCTACTTTTCAAATCGTACTGTTTCGTCCTGTAACTGTCGGTGCAGTTGGTGATATTCTCTGACATTCAGGCTTGCTCACATCGCCAATTTGTTGTGAACAGGCACAACTACATATCAATTAAATAAAAGCACGCACACGGGTGATGGCTTTAACTGGTGTATCCACATTGCAGAGAGGGAGAAAGAAAGCAATGCGTATTGCAGACAAAAGACCCCTATGGGGAGTCACTGTTCTAAAAGAAGGAAAACCATAGATTACAATACCCAGGAGGTTTCACATGTTTAACAGATTACACATATAACAACTATTGACAGAGCACTCAGCTAAAAACCATGCAGCCAGTATTGCTGCCTAGAGTATGATGTTCACTCATGACACCCAAATATTAGAAATAAATGCACATTCTACTGAGTCTAGGGACAATGGAGTCCACTTCTCCAGTGCTCAATTGTTAACCATATGAGAACCACATGGAAACAGCAAAGCTTGCATAACTGTACCATAAGAGCCAAAAATTTTTGATATATATTTGGGGCGCCACAGTAGCGTAGTGCTTAGTACAACAATATCACAAGGCCAGTTAACCAGGTTCAATTCCTGCCGCTGCCTATGACCGTCTGGGTTTCCTCCTATGTTCCAAAGACCTACGGGTTTGTAGGTTTATTGGTCACATTGGTGCAATTGGGCAGTGCAGGCTCTTTGGGCCGGAATTGTCCATTGCCGTGCTGTATCGTTCCACAAAAAGTGAAAAAAAAAACTACAAAATTTTGGAGAATGGATTCAATGGATTTAACTAGACAATTTAAAAAATATAGCTCATGCCAGCAGCAGAATTACACGGCCTCTGAATTTATGGGATCAAAACTTGGTTCTCAATCACACTTTAGAGATTTACAAGTCTGTTACATTTTGTGGCTACATACGTGATTTTTTTCTTAATGAGCTGCGTGTATACTGCAGCTTCAAAAATGTGCACAGAATTACATCTATACTCCCTCCTTTCTGGCCCTCCCCTTTGTTCCCTGGTTCTGTTCAGAAACTTGCTACCGGATTGGAATACACTTAACTTACCCTTAGTTCAGTGGTGCCAGGTATTGGTATAACAATGTTTAATTACAAGCACAAATCCAACTCCATTGAGTTTCTGTGTCTTATTTTTAAAGCACGAAAGTAAACTGCTGATTTTTTTTATATAGAAAAAGGAGTCTTATTATTTTGAAAGAACTGTAATATTTTATATTCATAAAAAAATTTACAATCGAGACAACTACTTGTGATTTAGCTGTTATCCACTACTGAGTGCATTAATTAGTTAGTCAGTACCTACCAAAAAAATCATGCTGGTACCTATAAAACTCTAATAGTTTATTATCAAGAACATGCTCTGAAATATTTACATATTGGCAAAATTCTACATTAAGTTCTGTAGCTTAGAAACAAGTACTTTAGAAACTGATAAACCCACAAAATGCTGGCAGAACTCAGCAGGCCAGACAGCATCTATGGGAGGAGGTAGTGACGACATTTCAGGCCGAAATCCTTCACTTCCATCACTCCTGATGAAGGGTTTCGGCCTGAAATGTTGTCACTACCTCCTCCCATAGATGCTGCCTGGTCTGCTGAGTTCTGCTAGCATTTTGTGTTTTTATTTATTTCCAGCATCTGCAGATTCACTGGTGTTACTTTAGAAACTGAAGTGCCTGAAAATACACTAAGTAAATGTTATTTCAGAGTTTGGTTTCTGCTCTTCACAAGTTTGCGAATAGCTATTAGTCATAGTCACAGTGAGATGTTAAAGGGTTGAGAAATGATTTTCCAAATAACTATAGACTTCTGATTGTTCTGTTCTAAGTAATTTGCTTGTGCTGCTTTTAACGAACAACTATGCTGTTTTGTGGATTGAGTTCTGCTTATTTGTCACATACTTCCTGCTATATGGTTTCGCAAGAATTAAAATCGTTCTCTGTCTCGTAAGATTGTTCCATAAATTGTTAGACAAAGGTTCAATATACTTTGTTTCCAAATATGTGGAACTACAGTAAGGAAAATGAGGAATTATCTGATTGCGCACATTGTCCCGGTTGTCTGAATTTGACTGCCTTTTAAGGTGATCAAGTGGGCTTTGCCTCGAAATACCACTGTTACTTGGCATGTAATTATGGGGGGGGGGGGGGAGCTAAAAAATTGCTTCCTGTGTACGTGACAAAAAAATGGTACAAAAAAAACTCTGGATCTCTGTGCTTTGCAGATAGACCTCCAGTACTGTGTGTGCCTAAGGAGGGCTCTCTCTAGTAGCGAGCTACTAAATAAAAAGCTGTTGCTTTTTCCTCCATTGTACTGTGTGTTCTTGCATCGGGTAACGGGTAATAATTAGGAGTAAGGTTTGACAATTTGGCGAGCCAGCCAGAAGCCCAAGATGAGGCATCCCTTTGAGAAGGTGTCAGTGCTTGGCTCGGTGGGAACGACCTGAGACGGATGGGCCCACAAGGTAAGATTTACCTTGATCTCTCTCATTAGTTGTCCACCCTGATGACCTTTTCGTTTGGCGGGTAATCCTCTGACAGACACCTGAAGAACCATTAAGATTACCTGAGTACTATGGTAAGAATGGTGGGTTTGAGGATTCACCCTTATACCAGGGTATAAGTGGGCTTGAGGATTCGCCCTGGTGTAAGAAGTGTTAGAAGATTCACTCTGGTATAAATATGCTTTGAAGTAAGGTTACGATAACTTGCCTGTCTCGGACACTCTGCCTTAGACCGGTTGTTAAGAGGGAAAATCCCCCACGCGAAGGTCAGGACCCTGAAGTGGGTGCAGAGAGACACAGCACGAAATTAACGGATCAAAGGAAAATAGGTCAGACCCTTGATAAGTCAGGCCCAGATACCCCCTTGTTCAAAATTTGTAAGGAGAATCCCAGGGACAAGAATGATTTCCATAAATTATCTGTTGCATTAAATAAGAAACTGGGAAATGAAATGTGGCCATTGTGGGGGGGGGGGGGGGACCTGGTATGTGGAGAAATGGAAAGTTTTAATGTCAACATGGCGAAAAACGGCTGAGGAATTAACCAATAAGTCTGGACAAAGTAGTTGGGAACACAATGCATGTAGAAGAAGGATTAGTGTATGTGACAGGGAAGGCAAACCCAAGGCATGGGAAGTTTTGAAGTATTAGTGTGATGACCATGATAAAGGACAGAAAAGGAGGGAGAAGACAGGGACATAAGGGTGCTAATTACCAGAGTAAAATGGAGGTACCTCCGGCTATGTCTGGATTTCCAATGTTGTTCCAAAATGAGACTGATGATACAGATGAAACTAAGGAGGATTGGCTAGTGCGCCCCATGGCTCCAGTTTACCCTCCAGTCCCTCAACAACAGGCATCCTAACCACCACCTCCTTACTCACCTCAGGGGCCTAAGGAACAGGAACAGGAGCAGAGACAGGGGCCGGAGCAGTTTTGTGACTCTATAGCAGTCAGAACTAGAAGCCAAACTAAGCAACAGTCAAAGGAAAAAGCCCTCCTGGCTGCTAGTACCTAAAACTCATGCCCAAAAGAGAAACTGCTTGATAGGGGACCTATCTGCTTAACCTAACTGCTTAACTGACCCAGATGAGGAGTAGGATGATGATGATGATGACCCCTTTGGACCTGCCGTCCCAGATACAAACACTCCACGCTTGCTCCCGACCCGAATTGTCCCCAGTCCCCATGGAAACGCGGATGAACCCACTCTGCGCGTTTATACCCCATGGAAACCTAATGAAATGTGCAGATTATGAGTAAAGCACCTAACCGTAAGACAAATTCTGATGATTTTATAGATTATACAATAAACACCATTCAAATGTATCAGGCTACACCTCAAGATCTTTTCAGTCTATGCTCTATGGCCCTCACTCAGGATGAATGGACTAAATGGTACGAGGAACTAGACAATCACAACAGAGCAATGCAGCCTGAATACAGTCCATGCTGACCATAGTCCCAACCCAGTCAGTCACAATTTCTTGATTTTGGCTCATATCCCTCTAAGCCCTGCTCCTCCATGTACCTATCCAAATGCTTCTTATGAGTTATGATGTTGTGGCCATTACAGAGACTTGAATGGCTCAGGGGAAGGAATGGCTACTTTGAGTGCCAGGCTTTAGATGTTTCAGAAAGAACAGGGAGGGAGGCAAAAGAGGTGGGGGCATGGCACTTCATTCAGAGATAGTGTCACAGCTGCAGAAAAGGAGGAAGACATGTTGGGATTGTCTATGGAATCTCTGTGGGTGGAAGTTAGGAACAGGAATGGGTCAATAACTCTACTGGGTGTTTTTTTTATATATAGATGACCCAATAGAAACAGGGACAGTGAGGAGCAGATAGGGAGACAAATTCTTTAAAAGTGTAATAATAACAGGGTTGTTGTGGTGGGAGATTTTAATTTGCCAAATATTGATTGGCATCTCCCTAGAGCAAGGGGTTTAGATGGGGTGGAGTTTGTTAGGTGTGTTAAAGGTGGTTTCTTGACACAATATGTAGATAAGCCTACAAGAGGAGAGGCTGTACATGATCTGGTATTGGGAAATGCACCTGGTCAGGTGTCAGATCTCTCAATAGGAGAGCAAATTGGAGATAGTGAACACAATTGTATCTCCTTTACCATAGCATTGGAGAGGGATGGGAACAGACAAGTTAGGAAAGCGTTTAATTAGAGTAAGGGGAAATATGAGGCTATTAGGCAAGAACTTGGAAGCATAATTTGGGAACAGATGTTCTCAGGGAAATGTACAGAAGAAATGTGGCAAATGTCCAGGGGATATTTGCGTGGAGTTCTGCATAGGTACATTCCAATGAGACAGGGAAAGGATGGTAGGGTATAGGAACCGTGGTGTACAAAGGCTGTTGTAAATCTAGTCAAGAAGAAGAGCTTACGAAAGGTTCAAAAAACTAGGTAATGATAGAGATCTAGAAGGTTACAAGGCTAGCAGGAAGGAGCTTCAGAAAGAAATTAGGAGAGACAGAAGGGTCTATGAGAAGGCCTTGGCGGACAGGATTAAGGAAAACCCCAAGGCATTCTACAAGTGTGTGAAGAGCAAGAGAGTAAGACATGAGAAAATTGGACCAATCGAGTGTGACAGTGGAAACTGGAGGAGATAGCAGTACTTTTCTTCAGTATTCGCTATGGAAAAGGATCTTGGCGATTGTAGGGATGACTTACAGCCAACTGAAAAGCTTAAGCATGTAGATATTAAGAAAGGGGATGTGCTGGAGCTTTTGGAAAGCATCAAGATGGATAAGTCAGTGGGACCGAATGAGATGTACCCCAGGCCACTGTGGAAGGTGAGGGAGGAGATTGCTGAGCCTCTGGTGATGATCTTTGCATTATCAATGGGGACGGGAGAGGTTCCGGAGGATTGGAGTGTTGTGGATGTTGTTCCCTTATTCAAGAAAAGGAGTAGTTAGCCCAGGAAATTATACACTAGCGAGTCTGACTTCAGTGGTTGTTAAGTTGATAGAGAAGATCCTGAGAGGCAGGATTTATGAACATTTGAAGAGGCATAATATGATTAGGAATAGTCAGCATGGCTTTGTGAAAGGCAGGTTGTGCCTTACGAGCCTGACTGAATTTTTTGAGGATGTGTCTAAACACACTGATGAAGGTAGAGCAGTAGATGTAGTGTATATGGATTTCAGCAAGGCATTTGACAAGGTACCCCATGCAAGGCTTATTGAGAAAGAGGGGAGGCATGGGATCCAAGAGGACATTACTTTATGGATCCAGTACTGGCTTGCCCACAGAAGGCAAAGAGTGGTTGTAGATGGGTCATATTCCACATGGAGATCAGTTACCAGTGGTTTGCCTCAGGGATCTGTTCTAAACATCAGGGTGTAATTTGACAAGGAAATATATCCAAATACTTTGGTAATTTTAGGCAAAGGTCAAAGGTGTACTGTACCAAGGAAACCTGAAAAATAAACACAGGAAACACCAAATGCCACAATCATCAAATTGTGCAAAATGTGTGGGGGACTGTCAGCAGTTCATTCTGAAAACTGTTCAGTGACTGGGAAAGCGGAATTGCAGAGAGGATTGGGTGAGGTAAGGGTAAGACAATAGTCTAGTTAACCTGCTGATATCAGAATTGCAGTGGGGAGAAGCAGTGACTGAAATCATTAACTGATTCTCCCCTCTGTAATTCTGACCTCACCCTATTAAATACACTCTTGTGAAGACAGAGGCAGCGGGGGGGGGGGGGGGGGGGGAAGAGGGGGGAGGCAGCATTGTGTTTCTATTTAACTGGTTGTGAAAATGGTATTTCACCTATAATTTACAAAGATCTAAATTGGAATTGGCCATCAACACTGCAGACAAAATTAATGTCTTAACAATTAAAAGGACATTTAGATCCAACTTTATGCCTCTTCAAACAAATGCACTTAGAAGTGCAGGCTTCTCTACTTTGTTGATAGATACTGCATGCTGGTTTAACAATAATGCAGATATGACGTTTCTTGCTTTCATTCCCCACATTGCAGGTGAAGTGGTTAGACAAATTGCATGAAGCATTGCTTTCTAACTGTCAGCAAGTTGCACTGTAAAGCAGCAAGACCTGTGCAAGCATGGGACAGTTAGCAGTTAACTGCTAACTGGTCCAGTTAGCAGTTTTCTTCGTCACTGAAAAAGGAGAACTCAATTACTGAGACGTACTTTAGTTGGTAATTCAAGCAACAGATAGTAAAACAGCGCCAAAGAAGACAGCCAAGATCAATGGCAATCAAATTCAGGCCACAGCAGAACTGAATCATTTGAGGACTGTCATCAACAATCTATTCTCTTGTTTTATCATATTTTGTACCCTTCACAGACAACTTCCAATTCATGTCCTTCCCAGGGGAAAGCAAGAAACAAGACTCAAGCATATAATCTATGCTGACACGCCAACTCCAGTGCTGAACAAGTGCTGCAATGTCAGGAACACTACCTCTTGGGTTTATTTTTAAATAGAAGGCCTGTCCAGATGCAGCACTTCTACAATGAGGAGGGGAGCGCTGGGTTCTCCTCAACGCAATTATCTTTCAACCAACTAACTAACATGTACTTAGATGTAATTTATTTTATATCTGTGAACATCAATTGATTATATAAAAAAACACTTCAAGAAATAACATGGGTAGTGAAGCACAAAGACATCCCTAGGGCGTGAGAAGGGAAACTGAATACAAGTTCTCTTCATGTAATCTTGGTCCATTGTGACTTATTTATTTAGAGATACAGCATGGTAACAGCCCGCTCTGGCCCAATGAGCCCACACCACCCAAGTAGCTAATTAACCTACTAGCCAGTACGTCTTTGGAATGTGTAAGAAAACCGGAGCACCTGGAGGAAACCCACGTGATCACGGGGAGAATGTACAACTCCTTACTGACAGTAGCAGGAATTGAACCTGGTCAGCTGGTGTTGTGACAGCATTACACTAACTGCTATGCTACAATGCTGAGAGACTTGGGCACATATGCCATAAAAAGAGAGTTCTCTTTTCTATAATATTCCTAAAAACAGTAAATTTTGGATGGAAGAAGAACTCAGTGGCAAAGACAAAGCAAAACTTTTTTTTGTTTCTTGCTATTTTCACTAAAATAATTGTGCTTAGAAAGCAAAAGGTTGAAAAACAAACAAATCAGAAGATGATCTTTATACTGAAACATAAGACATTCTGATTATGGAGCATGTTAAGGTGATTTGGTAATACATGATTCAAGTTTTGGATGCGCGATGAAACTACATTTGAATTGCTCTTTTGTGAATACTTGGATAAACATTTAAAATCTAAAATGTAGAACACAAACATCTTGTAATAATTTTAAAAGACATCAAGGACCCCCACCATCCAGGCCATGCTCTGTTCTTGCTGTTGCAATCCGGAAGGAGGTACTGAAGCCTTAGGTCCCACGTTTCCAGATTCAGGAATCATCAGGCTCCTGAACCAGTGGAGATAGTTTCACTCACCACAACACTGTACTGATTCCACAAACTACGGACTTTCTTTCAAGGGCTCTACAACTCATGTTCTCCCCCCTCCCATATAGATACACACACATACATACATACACACACACACACACACACACACACACACACACACACACACACACACAAACAAACGAATAATAAATATATATGATAAAATTTGTTTTCTTCCTGTATTTGCACAGTTTGTCTTTTTGCACATTGGCTGCTTGTCTGTCTTTGCTGTTTTTCATTGATTCTATTTCTTTGTTCTTGATTAATTTATTGAGGTACAGCACAGAGTAGGCTTTCCAGCCCTTTGAACTGTGCCACCCAGCAACCTCCCAATTTAATCCCAGCCTAATCAGGAGGGTGTTTACAATGACCAATTAACCTGCCATCTGGTACTGGACTGAGGGAGGAAACCAGAGCATCTGGAGGAAACCAATGCGGTCACAGGGTGACCGTACAAACTCCTTACAGGCAGAGGAGGTCCACAAGAAAGGAATCTCAGGGTAGCATATTGCAACATTTATGCACTTTGATAGATATAGTAGGATGGCATTCCAAAAACATTGTTTTTAAGAAATAATTTACATTTAGAAATCTTTGGCTTTCTATAGATAAGTGTTTTGAAACTGGAGTACACATTCTCCTTGGTGAACGGAGTACCACTAAAGGGAACCAATTCCGTACTCTCAGAGTAAGAGCAGCTACTGTTTTAGAGCTGATTTCTGCACATTTGTCATGGGAGTGTGCTTCCATACATAGCTAGGGGACATAATAAAACAAACAAAAAGTTATTATGCTGTGAATGTGCAGTTAATGAACCCACAATCTATTACTCTTCAGCTCTGTCTCAAACATTATGCCCTCCCTCTGGGCCCAAAGACTGTCAGAGTCACGGCTAAATGAGCCCAAATGCATGTAATATAAAACTACAAGTATCATTTGTACACAATATTCCAGTAAATAAGCTTACAGAGTAATACGCTGTCCCAATGTAGGTTATCTATGCTTGATATTTTGTTGCATATAACAAACCAAAAATATCTTCTCCTGAAACACAATCTCATGCAAGAGACAGTAGCTATTTCTAATGCAATAATCAAAGATTAAATGAGACTCACTTAAGGGTTGAAAAAATAATATATATTAGGCATTTACTGAAGAATCAACCTTTGTCCAGTTATTATACCACAACAGCCAAAGAATGCAACAAAATCCAGTCCCTTTTTAAAGAATTAATTCATTGAAATGCTCTTCAAATATTCTAGCAAACTTGCGCAGTTTGAATTTGCTAAGTTACTGTGAGCAGATCATATGCACTTAAAGATAATCAAACACCAACCAGGAGCAAGATAAACTCATTTTGAATATCTAAAATGACATTTTATACAAATAGAGCTTTATTTATAGATTAAACATAAGAACTTCTGCCTGATGATCCTCTCCATAGATGCTGTCAGACCTGCTGCATTTTGAATCCATTTAAAGATTCAAGTGAACCCAATGGCTCAATCCCTGATTTTTCAAAATATTAATCCCACTTCTTTTGCAAACACTATCCCAACTGACAACATAAAGTGCATTAATGATTCCATGCTCAAATGACCCCACAAAATCACAAATTAACAAGCCAAAGTACAAGTGGATTATGAAGATCTATTAAATAATCTCTATCAATCCATATTCGGCTAATTCGATTAAGTTATAAAATGTTCATATCAGAGATAGCAAATGTATTAGAATTAAACTGAACACAATGTTCTTTTCAATGGCAAACAAGGGCATTTCCACAACTGTACCTGGACCTCTAGGTAGAGGCCAATAATTTGAGTACCCTGCTGCCACCAAAAAAATCTTCAAATTTCCAACTGTAAACTTCAGAGAGGTCAGGCTGGCCACTGAGACAGAGCACATGAATCAGCCTATTACCTCAAGTGCTGGATCACAGAATCAAATGAGCTCCTCAAAATGAGGCAGGTGTGCTCAACAGTTTTCATCCACACAACTTGTTTTTGAGAATTATAGATCAAAACATACATTCAATATCTTCTATACACCCAATTCAATATGCACAAATAAAAATGAATGAAAAAAATGATAGTCCTCTCAAATGAGGAAAAATTCTAAAACGCCATTTAGACAGACACATGAACATGCAGTGAATGGAAGGATATGGATCATGTGCAGGTAAATGAGATTGGATTAATTTGGCATCATGGTTAGCACAGACATTGTGAGTTGAAGGACCTGTTCTAGCTTAACATGTTATTCTGCAATATTAATACAGACACCAATCTGATGAATAAAATGTCACACTCTGGAATCACTGCCATATCATATCAAGCTGCATCACCAGCCCCAAGCTGCAAGGAACATGTATAAAGTTAGGACATTCATTGTTGCCCTGATGCGAATATCCACTGTCAAAGTATGGTAATGTAGAATAATTTCTAATAACAAGTCATCAAATATGTAATTGGCATAACACTGATGAGCTCGAGGAAGAAATGTTTGTTCTTCTCAACAAGGGTAGCATTATTTATTATAGGAAAATATGGCAATTGTGGCAGCTGTTCAGCCAACAGAAACATTTAGAATTAATGGCTTATATGCTGAACACTTTCAATCATACCTCTCAAGATATGTCGAACCACTTTGGTCGAACCACCTCGCATATTCAGAATCTGGTGCACACGCTGCTTTATCTAAAAACAAAAAGCACAAACAATCTCAGTACATTCCCTCCCCAGTTACAACTTGCTATCTAGTGCACTACTGTTCAAATCATTTTACTTTCCAGTGAACATATTAAATAATTCTTAAATTTGTAAACAAAAAAAGTTACCCAGTGTCAAAGCTGTGTAAATATTATTCTAAAATAGTTTTCTTATTGCTGGCATGTAATAGCTGTGATATTGGCTGGATGAAAATGGAGAAGATGAATGTGCTTTAGGTGAGTCAGATATCCAAGAAATTGAAAAACTGGAATCTTACTGGAGGAGTAGGCTAATGGTTGTATCATCCTTAATGATTCCACTCTCAAACCTACAGAACTCTTATGGAATGGGCTGAACCCATTTAACAAAGAATAATGAATTTCACAGTTTGAAGCACAATTCCAATTAAGGATAAACAGAAAATAAATGTGCACAGACAAAACTCAAAACATTTTTGCCTCATAAATGCTTGCTAAGCACACTTGATTGTAGTTTTAGTTTTTCAGCGTTCACATGAAACAATGTGTATGATCAATAACTTTCGAACGTCAGCTTCAATTTCCCCATATACCATCAGCAATAAAAATGCGCTCATCACAGATATATTTGGGTATGAAGAATTCTTAGTGAATAGATTTTGAAATCACCTGAGGGATTCCAGCACTGCAGGTCTCCACCATAATGTAACAAACTAACTGAAGGACGAAGAGGCCAGCATCCAAACGCCTCAGGTAAAATTCATCTTCCATATCGTCATCAATTATTTCCCCTTGACGGACCATATCCTGGATAAACAAAGATAATAGCATAAACAAGAGTGTTGCATTTTCACTGACAGCAACAAAAACTGGAATTAACTGATTGACAAACCCAAAAGGAAGAGGCCTACCTCAGCAGCTGAAAATTATAAAAAGGAGAGATTTTAACATTTTTAAAAAGATCAAATATTTCAAAACTAAAAGTTAATCAATACCAAAATAAATGGTTATTTTCAACCATACTTGGTAAGCTGCAGTAAAGGAATTTTTGTTCTGAGTTGTTTGATTCTTTCTAATTTAAAGGGAGAATACTTTCTTCACACTTTTCTTTGGGAAAAAAAGGCAAGTTATACATATCTACCTATAATATGGTATGATATTTAAAAATACCCAACATTAGTTAGTTTTCATGGAAATTATGAGCATATTTCAAAAATAATTATTGGTTGAGACACACTATGAGAACTTCCAAGATTATTATGGGCATTTAAGAAAGTAAGCATACTTACACACTTCAAAAGCCAGTAAATATTTACCGGAAAAACACACACAAAATGCTGAAGGATCTCAGCAGGCCAGGCAGCATTTATGGAAAAAAGTACAGTCGACGTTTTGGGCCGAAACCCTTTTACAGGACTGGAGAAAGGAAAGCTGAAGAGTAGATTTGAAAGGTGGGGGGAGGGGAGAGAGAAATGCCAGGCGATAAGTGAAAGAGACAGAAGGCCATGGAAGAAAGAAGGAAGGGAATGGGAAGTGGAATTAAAATGGGTGGCCATTGGGAGATCATGCTTGTTCTGGCAGATGGAGCGTAGATGCTCGGTGAAGTGGTCTCCCAATCTACGTCGTGTCTCCGATATACAAGAAACCACATTGAGAGCAGCACACAGTATATGACCCCAACAGACTCACAGGTGAAGTGTCGCCTCACCTGGAATGACTGTTTGGGGCCCTGAATGGTACTGAATGGAGCTGTAGGGACAGCTGCTCACCCATTTTAATTCCACTTCCCATTTCCATTCCACTATGTCTATCCATGGCCTCCTCCAGCATTTTGTGTGTGTTGCTCCAAATTTCCAGCATCTGCAGATTTTCTCTGTTTGTTAACATTTACAGGAATTCAGAATTGATCACTTTAGGATGGAAACAGGTATATATAATTCTTTACCTCTTCAATGCATTGATCACACCCGAATCCACCATTTCCTCTGGCAGTTCATTGGTCCACATCAACTGTTTTGCCCATCTACTCTAATCCTATTTGCCATATTAGTTCTTGTACACTTCTATGCCTTGCCTATTGAAGTTCTTGTCGAAATGCCTCATAAATGTTGTGATTGTACTGATTCCATCACCTCCTCTGGCAGACCAATCACGAATATCAGTTATTACGTGTAATTATTTCCCTGATTACTTAAGGTAGTTACAGCTGGTGTTAATGGGGACAAGCTCCCACTACCTATAAAATGCTCTCAATGGCATGTGCCTTAAATAGCCTCTAACAACCAAGTCCAGCTCCTGACCTTCACGTTTGGCTTGGCTACTAAACCTGGCAGAACTTTTTCTACCGAAGGAGAAGGGGCAAAGATGGATTACAAAGATGTCTTAAAACGAGTCGCTTTGGACTGATACAGTTCGTCAACCATGGTTAGCAGCTCACCTAGGAGAAGGGAAAACTGACCTCAATCTTCCACTCTCTTGTAGCTATACCCACTTACTGGGAAAGCTTCAGGAGCAACCCCCCCCCCGGGAAAAATTCAGAGTTAGAGTCCCGAAGGCAGTTCTATATTGAGTTCAACACTGACTGGCAACTCCTGCGACACTGGTGGTACCACACTTTATTGACCTTTGCTGTTCTTTTGGGTTCATCGGATGTGTGGTGAGGGGAAGCCTCAATATTATACTGCTCAGGTTTGCATATCTAGACAGATAGGACACATCATCCATGGCTGACCCTGACTGACGGAGGCCTCACAAATATTCCCTTGTAAAATTCCTCCTTCAGACCTTACACTAATTGTTTATCATATCTCTACCATGACAAAAAGATGTTAATTACTTACCCTAACTATTCCTCTTAATTTTGTATATCTCTATCAGGTCACCTCTTGTTTCCTCCAGGGATAACAAACCCAGTCTGTTCAATCTCTCTCCATTAGTGAAATCCTCCAATCCAGGCAACATCCTGGTGAATCTTTTCTGCATTTTCTTCAGCATAATACCTTCTTCCTATAATGTGACCAGATCTCCACACAGTAGCTAAATAAGTGTTTCTTGTTATGATATAACATTCTAACAGTTCTATTCTATGCATTAAGCTTCTGTCTACGTTTGCTACTTTCAGAGATCTCTTTACTATGTGCTTTTATTAAAATCCAAATAGACTTTTTAACATGGCACTGAAATGTCCCAATACTTACAGTCCTTTAGATTATTTAATGACTCTTAAACAGTTTGCCTTGAGAGAAAATAAACAAGTGAGCAGAATTTGCTGATTTCTCCTCACTTAAAATATTGTTACTTTTATGGAGGTACTACTGAGTAAAGGACTATCATAAGATCTAGTCAAAACAGCAATTTCAACATGTTTAAAAACCAATTAAAACAGTTTCTGTAAAATGAAAAATACAAAAATACTGAAGAATGAATGATAAATAAAAACTGAAATAAATGTTGAATCTGAAATTGAGGTGACTCAAGGAGTTAACAAGAAATATTCATTCGGTTATGCCTCAAATCTTCCCACTTAATAAAGAACAGTTAAAAGGCA
This sequence comes from Hypanus sabinus, assembly GCF_030144855.1. NCBI lineage: Eukaryota > Metazoa > Chordata > Chondrichthyes > Myliobatiformes > Dasyatidae > Hypanus > Hypanus sabinus. Next base: position 74,479,711 of record NC_082714.1, on the reverse strand, counting down.
AAAGACCGAAAAAGGTTCAAGGGTTAACTTATTATCAAAGTATACAACTCTGAAATTCTTCTTCTCCAGACAGCCACAAAACCAAGAAAGAAAAGAAAGGCTGTACGAACACCAACCCCCAAATCCCTCCCCCCCACAAAAAAAAACAAAAACATTACTGGCACATCAAACCTTCCCAGCACACACAAAGCAAAAGATTGGGCAAAAAACAGAATATAAAATACCATAATACGGAAAAAATGTTTAGTTTAAGTCTACATCCAAAATGCAGAAAACCTGGGTAACATTCTCTAGCAGACCACACAGGCTTCCCTCTTTGGCAGCATAGCGACCTCACCAGCAATCAAAAGATATTTTCTTTAAAAACATACCCTTGGCCTAGAAATTTAATTACATAGTTGTTTTTGTCGTGGCAGTGCAATCCCATTACACACCATTTAGGTTATGAAACATGATAGTTACTTGATGGGTTGATTCTTACTGGCTCCATACGCATTAAAAAGAAGTACCATAGGTAGTATAATATCAATCATCTAAACACGTTCATTTGATGGCAAATCAGGGCACATTTAAGATTGTAACACGCAATACAGCACTAAATACATGAAGAAAACCAGATCTGAACAAGAAGAAATAAATAATCTTCCGGAAATAGTAGGGGTCTGAGGGTCTAGTGAGATGGAGGAACTGAGGGAAATACATGTTAGTAGGGAAGTGGTGTTAGGTAAATTGAAGGGATTAAAGGCAGATAAATCTCCAGGGCCAGATGGTCTGCATCCCAGAGTGCTTAAGGAAGTAGCCCAAGAAATAGTGGATGCATTAGTGATAATTTTCAAAACTCTTTAGATTCTGGATTAGTTCTTGAGGATTGGAGGGTGGCTAATTTAACCCCACTTTTTAAAAAACGAGGGAGTGAGAAACCAGGTAATTATAGACTGGTTAGCTTGACATTGGTGGTGGGGAAAATGCTAGAGTCAGTTATCAAAGATGTGATAACAGCACATCTGGAAAGTGGTGAAATCATTGGACAAAGTCAGCATGGATTTGTGAAAGGAAAATCATGTCCAACAAATCTTATAGCATTTTTTGAGGTTGTAACTAGTAGGGTGGATAGGGAAGAACCAGTGGATGTGGTATATTTGGATTTTCAAAAGGCTTTTAACAAGATCCTACACAGGAGGTTAGTGTGCAAACTTAAAGCACATGGTATTCGGGGTATGGTATTAATGTGGATAGAGAATTGGTTGGCAGACAAGATGCAAAGAGTGGGAATAAACGGGACCTTTTCAGAATGGCAGGCAGTGACTAGTGGGGTACCGCAAGGCTCAGTGCTGGGACCCCAGTTGTTTACAATATATATTAAGGATTTAGACGAGGGAATTAAATGCAGCATCTCCAAGTTTGCGGATGGGCGGCACTGTTAGCTGTGAGGAGGATGCTAAGAGGATGCAGGGTGACTTGGATAGGTTAGGTGAGTGGGCAAATTCATGGCAGACGCAATTTAATGTGGATAAATATGAGGTTATCCACTTTGGTGACAAGAACAGGAGAACAGATTATTATCTGAATGGTGGCCGATTAGGAAAAGGGGAGGTGCAATGAGACCTGGGTGTCATTGTACACCAGTCATTGAAAGTGGTCATGCAGGTACAGCAGGCAGTGAAAAAGATGAATGGTATGTTGGCATTCATAGCAAGAGGATTTGAGTACAGGAGCAGGGAGGTTTTACTGCAGTTGTACAAGGCCTTGGTGAGACCACACCTGGAGTATTGTGTGCAGTTTTGGTCCCCTAATCTGAGGAAAGACATTCTTGTCATAGAGGGAGTACAAAGAAGGTTCACCAGGTTGATTCCTGGGATGGCAGGACTTTCACATGAAGACTGGATCGACTAGGCTTATACTTGTTGGAATTTAGAAGATTGAGGGGGGGGAGATCTTATTGAAACATATACAATTCTAAAGGGATTGGACAGGCTAGATGCAGGAAGATTGTTCCCGATGTTGGTGAAGTCCAGAACGAGGGGTCACAGTTTAAGGATAAAGGGGAAGCCTTTTAGGACCGAGATGAGGAAAAACTTCTTCACACAGAGAGTGGTGAATCTGTGGAATTCTCTGTCACAGGAAACAGTTAAGGCCAGTTCATTGGCTATATTTAAGAAGGAATTAGATATGGCCCTTTGAGGCTAAAGGGATCAGGGGATATGGAGAGAAAGCAGGTACAGGGTTCTGAGTTGGATGATCAGCTATGATCATACTGAATGGCTCGAAGGGCCGAATGGCCTACTCCTGCACCTATTTTCTATGTTTCTAAGAACGTTATTCTCTCTTCACTACCTTGTCTTATTGCCATGCTGATGGATTCATAACTGACTAGAAGTGTACTTGCAATTGCACTGAAGAGATTGTATTTATGGCTGAAGGCAATGGCTAGGCTTCACTATTGGAGGTTTCATGACTTGCAGATAAGCAGGAACAGGAAGTCTGGACAAAATACAATGTAGAGTAATGTATCTACAAACTAAGAATTTCAAAACAGAGTCCAACATCGTGGTAGCTGGACTTCAAAATATTTGAAGTTGAAGGACAAAATGTCTCTGAATTGTTGGCTTTCACATCAGTGGCAGATTCCAGATTTTACAGAATACAGTCCACAGCTGCATTTCAGACATTATAGAAGAATGACAGTTCTGGGAAGGGAACTCTTCCCTTTTACTTCAAGCAGATAATATCAAGCAGTGTAGGAGCATGAGCCTGCCCAATCTGCAGGCTTCGTGAAGGTTCAGTATATGGCACAAGGCATCCTAATAGTCAGTGCATTGCTCAGGAATCTTGCACAATTTCTTTATTCTAAGGCCATCTATTGTGCACATAAAATTTCAGCTTTCTTGTCACTGTTAGATTGTACTCGTAAACATGGATTTCATCCTGAATCCACAGACTCAGTGACTCTTGAATCTGGTGTGCAAGCAAAGAGGACTCTGACAGATCAGGGGGAAGTCTCGCAAGATTTCTCATTCTGAGATGTTGAATAACTCCATTACTTTGCTACATTGCAGAGACATTTGGATTCTGTTGTTTTCATTATCATTACTGTGAGCAAACTGGAAATCAGCCTGGTTAAAATCATTGACTTCCATTTTAAAAATGAAGTCTGTCATTGTGGCTGGAAAAATTGCAAAGACACATGCAAGGCGGATTACTTTGCATCAGGCAAGATCTCAATAGGCTTTTCTTCTCCTATGGACTTCATATTTTATTTTATCTTATGATTGTAGTCAAAAACAGTGACCACACTTTTCTCATGAACAGTGAATATTCAATTATCATTGCGAATGGTAATCCTGAACTTTGTTACAAGCAACCTAATTTCTTATGACTCCTTTCCATGGTGTTAGACAATTACTAATAAAAGTTGCACTTTATTCTTATCAATAATTTTATTTTGATCACCCCATGCAAATGTCTTCATAAAACACCAGTTTAATTTTGTTAAGCTCCTAAGAACAAATGCAACTAACTAGTTGTTAAATCAGAGATTACCAAAAAGGTTTGCAAGAAATGCATAAAGGTTTTGCTAATGCATACATGTTTTTCTCCTTCAATCTTTTTGTCAGCTATCTGCACAGCTTCCAGATACTTAAAATGCAGCTCCATCAGTCGATCGACCTATAAGAAACATAAATAGCTATCAATCTATGACCACACAACCCTGCAATATGCAAGAACCCAATTTAGCTATGACTTTCCATAGGATAGCAGTTCATGACTAGATGCAGCCTTGGCTGAAGGAAACAACCAGATTTTATAAATGTGAATTTATTGTAACACTGTAATTTATTGTAGCATGTGTTGTCAATGAACAAATTGCAAACAAGTTTCACCTTTTTTCTTGACTGAGTCCCATAATAATTTGACCACAGGAAGTGATGAAGGGAATGATTAAGTTTCAGCAATCTACCTTGGCCCTAAGAAAACATTAACACCATCAAGGAATTTCTGTAGCAGTGACAGCACTGATTCAGACCTTCAACTTGGGCAATAGAATTGTGTTGGCTTTATTAATTATTAAAACACTTTGTGAGAGTTAGGAAGTGGAAAGGAAAGAAGACGGGGAGGAAGGAAGACCCCTAGGTGGGGTATGTCCTCAACTATGCACAAAATGGATAGTCTTTTGAAATTCTTGCCCATATCCATTTCATACTCAACACCAAAATGGCCTAATTCTGCTCCTGTCTTATGGCCTCATGTTCATTTGGTCAATACAAATTGGCACTGATGGTATAAATTGCCATTATTTCAGTGACGAACCAGACAACATTGTGTTTAATGACATAAAGAAAACTAAACAAAGCCAGTTAAGAAAGGATCCTTTAAAACAGCTTGCAGAAGCTTATTTTAAGAATTAATAGGGTAAAAATTTCAGCCCCTGACCTTAAATTTTTCAATAACATTGGGCAATGATCTTGTATTAATACTACGAACAGGCAATTATTACTATGTTACAGCAAATCACTTAGTAATGTGTAACTACATTTCAAATATACTGTTAAAACAATGTACGCAGTTAGCATTTATGCACACATAAATAATATCATTATATCTGAAAGTGCAGTGTAATGACCATATGTTAAAGGTATTTTTCCTTTGATATTCACCCACTTCAGATTGCTCATTTCTGTTGGTAATACACACTTTTAAAAGAAACTACCCTTTCAAAGATGAAGAACGACAAGATGATGCAAAGTAGATTAGATCACGTCTCTTTCAGTACTGAAGTGTACAGGAATATAAACAAGGAAATCAGGAAGCACTGTTGTTGAAAGGTCCACAAATATATTCAAACATGTCAACACCTTCCTTGTCTTTAATAAATTTTTAAGAATACATCCATTTCATTATTAGAGATTGGAAGGAGCTCAATACAATTGACCATAGGATCATAAAATACAAGAGCAGAATTAGGTCATTTGGTCCATTGAATCTACTCCGCCATTTCATCCTGGCTGATCCAATTTTCCTCTCAACTTTTCAATGTCCGGCCTTCTCCAATCAATAATCTATTGACTTCTGCCTTAAATATACATAAAGACATGGTCTTTGCAGCTGCCTGTGGCAAAGAATTCCAGAGATTCACCACTCTCTGGTTAAAGAAATTCCTCCTCATCTCCATTCTAAAAGGACACCCCACTATCCTGAGGCTGTGCTCTCTGGTCTCATACTCTTTCACCACAGGAAACATCCTGTCTGCAGCAACTTCAACAAGACCTTTCACCATTCGATAGGTTTAAAAGACATAACCCCTCATTCTTCTAAATTATACTGAATACATGCCCTGACTCTCTTAATTCTGACAAACCACTCATACCTGGAATCATTTTGGTGAACCTCCGTTGAACGTTCTCCAGCTTCAGCGCATCTTTTCTAAGATAAGGGGCCCAAAACTTCTCATAATACTCCAAGTGAGGCCTCACCAGTGCTTTATAGTCTCAACATTACATCCTTGCTTTTATATTCTAATCTTCTTGAAATGAATGCTAATATTGCATTTGCCTTTCTCACCATAGACTCACCCTGCAAATTAACCTTTAGGGAATACTATACAAGAACTATCAAGTCACTTTGTCCCTCAGTTTTCTCTCCATTTAGAAAAAAGTCAACGTTTTCACTTCTTCTACCAAAGTGACCTTTTGTTCTGGAGCATGCTTGGCTTCTTAAGTGTTTCAACCATATCTATCCAGGCCATAATGGGAGTTCCAGTGCACTCCTTTTAAGCCATTCATATTATGAACAAGGATTGAGTGACTGCTCTATAGCCATTGTGTTGTTTTTAGTTAAGTCGGCTCGACCATAGTAGGTAAAGAGTGGCTGTAGATGGGTCATATTCTGTATGGAGTTTGGTGACCATGGTGTGCTTCAGGGATCTGTTCTGGGACTCCTTCTCTTTGGGATTTTTATAAATGACCTCAATGAGGAAGTGGAGGGATGGGTTAGCAAATTTGCTGATGACACAAAGGTTGGAGTGTTGTGGATAGTGTGGAGGGCTGTCAGAGGTTACAGCAGGACATCAATAAGATGCAAAACTGGGCTGAGAAGTGGCAGATGGAGTTCAACCCAGAAAAGTGTGAGGTGGTTCATTTTGGTAGGTCAAATATGATGGGGAATACAGTATTAATGGTAGCATAGAGGATCAGAGGGATCTTGGGGTCTGTGTCCACAGGGCACTCAAAGCTGCTGTGCAGATTGACTGTGTGGTTAACAAGGCATATGGTGTATTGGCCTTCATCAATCGTGGGACTGAGTTCAAGAGCCGAGAAGAATATTACAGCTGTATAGGACCCTGGTCAGATGGAGTACTGTGCTCAATTCTTGTCACCTCACTACAGGAAGGTTGTGGAAACTATGGAAAGGGTGCAGGGGAGATTTACAAGGATGTTGCCTGGATGGGGGAGGCGAGCACACCTTACGAGAATAGGTTGAGTGAACTTGGCCTTTCTCCTTGGAGCTACAGAGGATGAGAGGTGACTTGATAGAGGTGTCTAAGATGATGAGGGACACCGACCATGTGGATAGCCAGAGGCTTCTTCCCAAGGCTCAAATGGCTAACACGAGAGGGCACAGTTTTAAGGTGCTCGGAAGTAGGTACAGAGAAGATGTCAGGGTAAGTTTTTTATGCAGAGACTGGTGATTGTGTGGAATAGGCTGCCGGCGACTGTGGTGGAGGCAGACACGATAGGCTCTTTTAAGAGGCTCCTGGATAAGCACATAGAGCTTAGAAAAATAGAGGGCTATGGGTAAACCTAGGTAATTTCTAAAGTAAGTACATGTTTGGCACAGCATTGTGGGCCGAAGGGCTTGTATTGTACTGTGGGTTTTTTATGTTTCTATGTAACTCATAACGTTGACTGCAATTTTGCCCTATCACCAGCCTCTACTCACTACACATTGCTTCAATTTGTAAACCAGCTACCTAGTCTTCAGCAATATCACCTGCCTCTCCTCTGATACTGCTTGCATTGAAATATATGCAGCTCAGGACACCAGTTGCACCATGTTCAACCCTTTGATTCTTAATTTTGGCTGAGGTCTTACCAACATCTGCTCCACAACCTGTCCACTAACTGTTCTAGCAGTCTGGTTCCCAACCACTCCAACTTTAATTTATGTCCCATCTGCAGCATTAACAAACCTTCCTGCCAGGATATTAGGCCCCCTCCAGTTCAGATGCAAACTGTCCCTTCTGTATAGGTCCCAGCTTCTCTGGAAGAAAGCTCAATGATCCAAAAATCTTATGCGCTCCCTCCTACCCCAACACTTTGGGGCCAAGATCTGGCATCATTAGTACTTGGCTCAGGCAGCAATCCTGAAATCACAAACCTGGAGCTCCTGTCCTTTAACTAAGCACCTAACTCCCTTTGCAGAACTTCGTCAGTCATCCTAACCATGTCATTGGTACCTACATGGACCACAACTTCTAGCTGTTCCCCCCACTACTTCAGAATTAGACTTGATCCGAAATATCCAGCACCCCTGGTGTCCAGGAGGCAACATACCATCTGGGAATCTTGTTCTCACCCACAGAACCTCCTATCTGTTCCCCCAACTAATGACTCCCCTATCATCACAGCATGCCTCTTCTTCCCTCTTCCCTTCTGAGCCACAGAGGCAGGCAGTATCAGAGACCCGACCACTGTGACTTTCCTCGTTAGGTCATTACCCCACCCCCTCAATAGTATCCAAAGTGATATACCTGTTGTTGAGGGGGATGGCCAGAGGGGTACTCTGCACAGGCTCCTTAACCCCTTTCCCCTTCCTGTGTCCTGCACCCTGGGTGTAACTATCTCTCTATACGTCCTAACTATCACCATTTTAGCCTCCTGAATGATCCAGAGTTCATCCAGCTCCAGCTCCTTAACGTAAATTGTTAGAAGCTGCAGCTGGATGCACTTCTTGCAGTTGTAGTTGTCAGGGACACTGGAGTCTCCCTGCCTTCCCTCATCCCACAAGTGGAGCCTTCCACTCTCCTGCTTGGCATCTCTACTATCCTAAATGAGTAGATGTAAAGAAGGGAATTAAAAAAAACCTAGCACTTTTCTTTCCTTTGCTTTCTCTGATTGAAGCCTCATTTCGCTGAAGCCTCAAAGAGCTAAAGCCTCAAGGTCACCACTTTGAGTTAAAATGAACAATTAAATGGAAACAAGTTGATATAAAACAATTACAATTTTCTTGATCAAAATCAAATCTTCATAGTTAATGAGGAATGTTTTCAAGATAGACAAGAGGTGAGTGGGGAGAAAATCCTGCATTTAACTTCTGTGCTGAAATGAGCAGTAGACTTGTATATTAACAAATTTATGGAAAATGACATTTTAAAAGTAATTAAGGCCAATTCTTGCCCAAATTGATAGAGGTTGATATAAAGTGTTAAGAGGCATAAATAGGGTAGATCACCAGAGACTTTAACCAAAGACAGAAATGGCCAATACAAAGGGGCATAATTTTAAGGTGATTGGTGGAAAGTATAGGGGGATGTCAGAGGAAGTTCTTTACGAAGAGAGTGGTGGGTGTGTGGAACATTCTGCTGGGTGGTGGTAGAGACAGATACATTAAGGGTGTTTAATATACTCTTAGATAGTCACATGGGTGAAAGGAAAATATAAGGCTATTAAGGAGGAAAAGGTTATATTTATCTTAAGTAGTTTAAGAATTTGCACTATATTGTGGGCTGACAGGCCTGTAGTGCACTGTATTGTTCTGTGTTTATTTTGTAATCAATGTAGTGTCAAATAGGCTCTTCCGGTGTTTTGAGCCATGCTGTCCCAGCAACCCTCGACAACCCCGATTAACCCTAATCTAATCACAGGACATTTCATAATAACCAATTCACCTACCTGGTATGTCATTGGACTGTGGGAGGATATCGGTGCACTCAGGGGAAACTCACGTATGGGGACGTACAAAGCTCCAGAATTGAACGCCAAACTTCAGCACCCCGAGCTGTAATAGTGTCATGCTAGCCACTACAGTACCGTGGTACCCTATTCAGGGTTCTATTAATGAGTTCTGCTTCTGTGATGTTGTACCAAATTTTCTTTTGTTGTGTTCCCCAAAATTGATCTTTTCCTATTCAACATAGGACAAAGCTCTTCCCCAAATGACTTGATTAAAGCACTGCCCCTTTGAGCTCAGCATGCCATCTAGCATTTTTGCTAAACTGTACATGCATTCAGCATCTCCCCCATCAATACAATGTAAAGAGGAATCAGTTTCATTGGTGAGCCATTTCATTGGCTTGTCACTCAACCCTGGAACATCTGGGCAATGAATATGCATATCTCAAGATGCTCTTCATTGACTACAGCTCTGCATTCAGTACCATCATCCCTTCAAAACTAATCCATAGGCTTAAAGACCTAGGCCTCAATACCTCCTTGTGCAACTGGATCTTCAATTTCCTCACTTGCAGACCCCAATCAGTTTACATTGGCAACAACATCTCTTCCACAATCTCCATCAGTACAGGTACAGAGCAAGGCTGTGTGTTTAGCCCTTTTCCCTTCTTGCTTTATACTTGTGATTGTGAGGCTAAGCACAGCTCCAATGCCATATTTAAGTTTGCTGATAACACCACTATCATAGGCTGCATGATGCCACAACAAAAACTTGTAGCTCAATGTCAGTAAAACCAAAGAGCTGATTATTGACTTCAGAAGGAGGAAACAGCAGTGCATGAGCCAATCCTTCTTAGGGGATCAGAGATGGAGAGGGTGAACAACTTTAAATTCCTCAGTGCTTTCATTTCAGAGGATCTTTCCTGGGCCCAGCACGTAAATGCTAATACAAAGAAGGCACAGCAGCACCTCTACTTTCTTAGAAGTTTGCGAAGATCTGGCATGTCACCTGAAACTTTGACAAACTATAAATGCATGGTGGAGAGCATACTGACTAGTGCCGTTGCATGAAAGCAGCATTTGTAATCAAGGACCACCAATTAGGCCATGGTCTCTTCTCGCTGCTGCGATTAGGAAGAAGGGACAAAAGTCGCAGGACCCACACCATCATCAGATTTAGGAACAGCTATTACCCCTCAACCATCAGGCTCTTGAAGCAGAGGGGATAAATTTACTCAACTTCACTCACTTCAACAATGGAGTGATTCAACAACCTACAGGCTCACTTTCAAGGCCTCTTCATCTCACGTTCTTGATATTTATTGCCTATTAATTAACTATTATTATTATATTTCTTTTTTTCTTTTTGTATTTGCACAGTTGGTTGGTTTTTGCATATTGGTTGTTTGCCTCTCTTGTTGGGTGTGGTCTTTCATTTATTCTATTGTGTTTCTTGTATTTACTGTGCATATCCACATATATCTACTTGATAATAAATTTACTTTGGACTTTAATGTTAATTTTCTTTTCTTCATTAATAACTGGAAGTGAAAAGAAAGATAAACGGTACCTTTTCACAGTCATTTTCTGTGAATTTGTTAAGCAGTCGTGTTCGCTGTTGACCTTTTAAGTTTCGAAGCATGGAAGAAAGAATCGAACAAACGTGCTCTATGAAATAAAGCAAATAAGAATAAAATAAATAAAAGCAAGAATAGGCTAGTCAATGCCTGCTCCTCAATTCTACAATTGAATTTTTACTTCAGCTCCATTTTCCTTTATACTGAAACGTTTACATATCAATGAAAGGTTTACAAGCTAACTAGGAATTAAAGAATATACCAACTGTTTATGAATTAACTTTCAACAACTGAAATTTGAATTATAGTTAAGGATTACACAGAGTGAGGCGTAAATGCTGGCACTTTTCCCTCTTACTTCTTACAAATCAGAATTGCACCCCAAGTAACAAATCTGAATATGAATACAGGTATGCAAATACTGAACATCTCTGAAATGGAGTCAGGATGTCTAAAACAAGTGATAGTACTTCATCTTTTTTTAATATTTAGAGATACAACATGGTAACAGGCCCTTCTAATCCACCAAATGAAGAAATTTCCTTTTCTATAGAATCTCCCATAGTTTGGTTAGTAGATCATGGTCGTTGAAGTGACTTTGTTCATTGTATTGTGGACTACAATGGGCTAGGAAGCGCTTGAAGCAACACATTTATTTTCCCTACAAGAATATTTGGAGCAGTACGGTTGCATAATGCTATTAACAGCACTAGTGACCAGAGTTTTTTTCCTGCCCTTGTCTGAGGAGTTTGCATGTCTTCCCCACGACCACATGGGTTTCCACTCATGTTCCAAAGACATACAGGTCACTAGATTACTTGGTCACATGATTGTAATCGGGTGGTCAGGTTTTTTGGGTTGGAAGGGCCTGTTAAAATGTTGTTATCTCTAAATTAAAAAAAAGAACTACCACTTGTTTTAGATATCCTGACTCTATTTCAGAAATGTTCAGTATTTGCAAAGACTTAAGCATATGTTTATTCAATATTATGGGCTTAGCACATTTCATGTGCGTTTAGTTGTTACTTTTCACATCCAATTTCCTCGAGAGTGAAGGTCTGGTTAAGCAGAACAAATGATTACTCTTAGATTCTGCAGATGCTGAAAATCCAGAAGAACACATACAAAATGCTGGATGAGTTCAGCAGGTCATGCAGTACCAATGGTAAGAGAGCCAATGTTTTAGGCCAAAACCCTTTCATTTGAAGCCATGTGGGTTAGAACTTGTTGCTTATGTGTGAGTATTTAAAATATTTATATCAGGTAAACTACTGGGAAAATCTACATTGACACAAAGCATTAGCCATCCCCACCTTCTGAGTAATTAGATAATTCTTCCTTATGACAGTGGTACTGGGATAAAGATCAGAAGGGTGGAAAGATTTATGCCTTATATTCCTCCCCACAAAGGACTTTTAGAGAAGTGGTCATGGTAGAAAATAGCTAAAAACACCAACAACTGAGAACCAGTTCAAAATTCCTTACGTTGAATGAGCTTTCAAGTCATTTGAATTACTGGAAATGGCACATTATAGAACAGAAAAGCAGACAAACTCCCATATACAATGTGTCTCAAGACCTTACGGCATTCGAAAGTGGCACATAGGTTAGCAATACTGAGGCTTGGATAAACATATATAACAATAATTTTAACTTAGCAGGTCAGCCAGCATCTATGAAGAGGAATAAACAGTTGATGCTTTTTGCAGAGTCCATTCATCAGGTCTGGAAAGGAAGTGGGAAAAAGTAGAATAAGAAGGTGGGGTGGGTGAAGAAGGTGAAGGAGTACAAGCTGGCAGGTGATAGTTAAGCCATGTGAGGAGGAAGGCAGATGAAGTGAAAAGATGAGAGGTAATAGATGGAAAAGATAAAGGGCTGAAGGAGGAATTTGATCAAAGAGCAGAATGGATCAAGGCAGAAAGGGAAGAAGGAGGGGACCAGAGGGAGGTCAAGGGCAGGTGAGTAGAAGAGAAAGGATAAGGGGAAAGTCAGAATGGGGAATGGAATACTGCCTGACCTACTGGGTTCCACCAGCATTTTGTGTGTGTTGATCAGGATTTCCAGCATCTGCAGAATCTCTTACATTAAAAATAATTTGAACTCTAAAATATTTTATTGATTGTTTCATGATCTGGGTATTTCCTGCAAGGTCAGCGTTTACTGCCACTGACCAAGTGTCATTGGATAATTTCAGAAGAGATTTCCTAATCAATCGCAGTGGTATGTTTGCAGTCATATATCAGCAAAGAATGTGCTCCTCAGAAGGATATTACAGAACCAGACAATTTTATTAAATGACAACCCAATTTTATTAAATTGACATCAATGACTAATTATTTTAAAAATTTCACAGCTGCTATGAAGGGATCTGACCACTGGATGACCAGTTAGGTAATAGCTACAACAACAAAAACTGGAGGGTACAGCTCCATGCATTACAGAAAAATCCTTCATCATTGAGCACATCTACAGCAGTAATACCACAAGAAAGCAGCATCCAAGGACCTATGAAGAGGAAGAAGCAGTCAATGCTTTTGGCTGAGTCCCTTCATCAGGACTAGAAAGGAAGAGGGAAGAAGCCTTAGGCGTGACAGTGGCTATATTTCATTAGGAGTTTGAGCAGAATTGATATGTCACCAAAGCCACTTTCAAATTTCTACAGATGTACCATGGAGAGCATTCTAACTGGCTGTCTCACTTGTCAGATATGGAGGGCCACTACAAAGGTTCGGAAAAAGCCTCCAAGTTGTAAACAGCCAGCTCCATCATGGAATAATAAGGCAATGCAGGCAATGCCTCAAAAAGATGGCATCCATCACTAAGTAACCCCATCACCTAAGACATGCCCTCTTCTCGATACCATCATCAAGGAGGTGGTACAGGAGCCTGAAGACACATACTCAGCATTTTAGGAACAGTTTCTTCCCCTCTCCCGTCAGATTACTGGACAGTCCATGAACCCAAGAACACTACCTCAGTATTTTTTCCTCTCTTATTGCACTACTTAATATTTTTAGTGTTTATGCTTATTATAATTTATGGTTTTTATTATTATGTATTGCAGTGTACTGCTGCTGCAAAACAAATTTCATAACAAATGCCACTGGTATTAAACCTGATTCTGATTCTCCTGAATGAGGGTGCATAACTTCACTTACCTCAACTCTGAACTGATTCCATAAGCTATGGACTTACTTTCAAGTCTTTATAATTCATGCTCTCAGTAGTATGTATGTATGTATATGTGTATGTACGTCTATATATGTATGTATTACTTTTTTCATTTGCCCAGCCTGTCTCCTTTTGTACATTGGTTGCCAGCCAGTCTTCCTGTGTAGTTTTTCATTGATTCTATTGCATTTTGTTGTTCTACTGTGAACACCTGTAAGCAAATAAATCTCAGAGCTGTATGATTCATAGATTTACTTTGATAATAAATGTATTTTAAACATCATGGCTGTGGCTATTATGCTACTGCTAGATGCTCACAAAAAAACTTATCTGGTTCACTCAGGTTCCAGGTTCCAGGTAAGCTCATCCTTACCAGGTTGAGCGAGGTTGATTCAACTTGCCTAACAAAATGGCTCAGGAAGCCATGTAATCAAATCAATCACAAAAGAAAAATAAAATCAGATGACCACTAGGCACTACTTTTGGTATTAGACATGTCAAAAGTACATCTAAAACAGGTAGTTTTGAAAAAAAAATCCTCCACTAACATTTAGGAAAGTAGCAAAGTTAGAAAGGTTGCCCCACCAATTCGTCTAAATACAGCTTAATCTAATCATTCTCTCAGGCAATATCCTAGGCAGCCTCATCTTCCTGCTCAGCCATTACCTTCACACCAGCCGATCAAACCTGGTTCAATAATGAATACCGTGCATATAGAAAACTGAACTTCTAAATGCAGGATCACCTGGTGCTAAACAACAGAAGGCCTAACTAAATCCAATTTCATTGTATTGCAGTTAATAATGGCTTTGATTCAACAAAATGATGATTGTTGTTTTGAAGATATCTTCTGCAGAGGTGGTATATCTCTAGCTAAACTAAACACAAGAGATGAAAACAAATTGCTCATTTATATTCTGAAGATAAAAATGAACCAGGAAAACTCCAACCCTGCTAATTACTATCTCAGTGTTACCCTTAGTAAAGGAGCAGAAGTCATCAAAGTGATTACAATTGACTGAACAATGATCTTTCTCCAAGTCAGAAGTGGCAAAGATGATGCTGACTGCACAATATCCATTTACTTCACAACCTCTCGGATATTAAATCAACAATGAGTGGATGCACTAGACAACATTTAGATTTGGGTTGAGATGTGGCAAAGTAACATCAGCGCTACAAGGCCACTAGACAATCGCCAACATACTTTAAGCAAAGGAGGAAGGAGATAAGGAAAAGAGGCAGATGATAGGCAGATAAGGAAAAGAGGTAGGAGGCTGGAGTGGGGAACTGAAGAGGGAAGGAGAAGTGGGGAGATTCTCAGGTTGGAGGAGCATAACCTCAAATTCTGCCTAGGTAACCTCCAACCTGATGGCAATGAACAGTGATTTCTCCAACTTCCAGTATTTTTTAAAATCTTCCCTCCTTCTCCTTTTCAGTTCCCCACTCCAGCCTCCTACCTCTTTTCCTTATCTGTCTATCATGTCCCCCTGGTGTCTTTCCTCCTTTGCTTTCTCCCATGGTCAACTCATCTCTCCTATCAGATTCCTTTGCCTTTTCAACATATCACCTTCTAGCTTGTCCTCCTCCTGCTCCTCCCACCTTCTTATTCTTCCTCCTTCCTTTCCAATCGGATGAAGGGTCTCAGACTTAAACATTGACTGTCCTTTCATTTCCATAGATGCTGTCTGACCTGCTGAGTTCCTCCAGCAATTTGTGTGTGTTGCTCTGGATTTCCAGCATCCGCAGGATCTCTTGTGTTTATAACTTATTTTCCTTGTCACTTAACAGCACGCTCTAACATTATGATGGGGTGATAACCACAGGGTAGTAATTTAAAATCAGCCACAAAAATAATGTTGGTACAAGAATAGATGCCAACTATTCCCTTGTGGACAGAGCGAAGGTGCTAGACAAAGAGATGACCCCAATAGACTCACAGGTGAAGTGTCATCTCATCTGGAAGGTTTGCTTGTACTTCTGAAATGTGCTAAAGGAGGAGATGTAGGGGCAAATGTAGAACTTGTTCTAACTCCAAGGGTAAGTGTCCGCAGGGAACTAATGGGGAGGGACAAGTGTACAAGGGACTCGCACGTCAAAAGGCAGGATCTCCCAGTGGCTACCCACTTCAATTTGACTTCCCATTCTAACTTGTCTGTCCATAGCCTCCTCTACTGTCATGATGAGGGAAAACTTGGTATTCCATCCGGGTAGCCTCCAATGATGGCATGAACATCAATTGCTCTAAATTTGGGTATTTAATCCTTTTTCTCCCCAGCCCCCTCCTTCTCTCTATTTTCCATGCCTCAGTTTGATTACCCTCTCATCACCCCCCTCCTTCCCTTTTTTCCAAGACACACTTAGATTTCTGATTAGATTCTTTTTCTTTCTTCAGTCATTTACCTCTTCCACCTTCTTGCTCCCAGCTTCTCATTTCATCTCCTCTCCCCCCAGTCTCACCTATAAACTGCCAGTTGTACTGCCCCATTCCTTATTCTGGCTTCTGCCTATTCTTTTCCAGTCCTATTGAAGGGTCAATGACAAAGGATGGAAAGGTGAGGAGGTTTGGAAGAGAGATTTTAGGGAGCTAGGTAGAGAAACTGGACATCCAGGGTAGTAATTTCTGGAGTGCTGCCTGTGACCAAGGAACTGGTGCAAGGGGCAGGGTTTCAGATTTGTGAACCATTGGGATCTCTTCTGGGGAAGGTATGACTTGTACAACTAACCCGAGGGGGACAAATACCATTGTGGGCAGGTTTACTAGAGCTGTTGGGGAGGGTTTAAACTAATTTGCAGGGAGATAGGAACCAGAGTGAGGTTGAAGTAGTTGGTTTACAAAGAGAGACTGAAGTAAGACTGCAAGCAAGGAGAGGCTGATGATGGGGCAAATTACAGTCAACAGGATGAGTTGCAACGTAAAAGGTGGGCAAAACTGAAACAGGTGATACAGGACTGGAGGTGTTATATAAAAATATGCGGAGTATATGGAATAAGTTAGATGAACTTGCAGTGTGGTTATACATTGGCATGTATAATGTTGCGGGCATCACTGAATCATGGCTGAAAGAAGATTAGAGCTTAATGTCCAGGGATACACATTGTTTTGAAAGGGCAGGCAGGAAGGCAGAGGGGCTGGTGTGGCTCTGTTGGTAAAAATTGAAATCAAATCATTGGAAAGAGGTGACATGGAATCAGAAGGTGTTGAGTTATTGTGGATAGAGCTAAGAAACTGCAAGGGTAAAACAACCCTAAAGGGAGTTGTATACAGATCCCCAAACAGTCGTAAGGATGTGGTCTACAAGTTACAATGGGAGCTACAAATTGCATGCCAAAAGGGCACTGTTACCACAGTCATGGGGAATTCCAACATGCAGGTAGATTGGGAAAATCAGGTTGGTGGGGGATTTTCTAGAATCTAAATTTTCTAGTTTATGAGATGGCTTTTTAGAGTAGCTCATGGTTGAGCCCACTAGGGGATCAGTTATTCTGGAGTGGGTGTTTGGCAATGAACCGAAATTAATTAGAGACCTTAAGGTAAAAGAGCCCTCAGGAGAAGGTAATCATAATATGATCAAATTCGCCCTGCAATTTGAGAAGGAGAAGCTAAAGTCAGATGTATCAATATTACAGTGGAGTAAAGGGAATTACAGAGGCATGAGAGAGGAGCTGGTCAAAAGTGATTGGGAAGGAACATTAGCAGGGATGACTGCACAGCAGCAATGGCTGGAATTGTTGGAGCAATTCGGAAGGCACAGGATATATACATCGCAAAGAGGAAGAAGTATTCTGAAGGCAAGATGACACAACCGTGGCTAACAAGAGGAGTCAAAACCGACACAAGGCCAAAGAGAAGGCATATAATACAGCAAAAATTAATGGGAAGTTAGAGGATTGGGAAGCTCGTAAAAACCAACAGAAGGCAACTAAAAAAGTCATTAAGGTAAAGATGGAGTAGGAAAGTAAGCTAGGCAATAATATTGAACATTTCTTCAGATACTTAATGTGTAAAAGACTCTTTTAAGACTCTTAGATATATGGAGCTTAGAAAAATAGAGGACTATGCAGTAGGGAAACTCTAGGCAGTTTCTAGAATAGGTTACATGGTTGGCACAATATTGAGTGCCAGAAGGCTTGAAATGTGCTGTATGTTTCGATGTAAAAGAGAGCTGAGAGTAGATATCGGACCACTGAAAAATTATGTTGGAGATGTAGTAATGGGGGACAAGGGAATGGTGGATGAACTGGATAACTATTTTGTATCAGTTTTTAAAGTGGAAGCCTGGACTGACACCTTGCCCTATTGTACTGTTTATTATTTATTGTAATGCCTGCACTGTTTTTGTGCGCTTTACGTAGTCCTGTGTAAGTCTGTAGTCTAGCGTAGCTTTCTCTGTGCTGTTGTTTTTTTTACATAGTTCAGTCTAGTTTTTGTACTGTGTCATGCAACATCATGGTCCTGAAAAATGTTGGCTCATTTTTACGATGTACTGTACCAGCAGTTATGGTCGAAATGACAATAAAAGTAATTTGACTTGACTAGCAACATGCCGGAAGTTTGATAGCGTCGGGAAGCAGAAGTGTGTGAAGATGCCATTACTAGGGAGAAGGTTCTTGGGAAACTGAAAGGACACAAGGTAGATAAGTCACCTGGACCAGATGGTTCTGAAAGAGCGGCTGAAGAGATTGTGGAGACATTAGTAAAGATCTTTCAAGAATCAATTGCTTCTGGTACTGTTCTGAAAGAAAGGAAAATTGAAAATGTCACTCCAGGAAGGGAGAGAGGCAGAAGAAAGGAATTTATAGATCTTTGGGAAGATATCGGAGATGATTGTTAAGGATGTGTTTTCAGGGTACATGGAGCAACATGATAAAACAGGTGGCAGTAAGCATGGATTCCTTAAGGGAAAATCTTGTCTGACATATCTATTAGAATCCTATGAAGAAATAAGAAGGAAGATAAGCAAGGGAAAATTGGAGGATGTCGTGTACTTGGATTTTCAGAAGGACTTTGATAAGATGCCACACACGTGGCTGCTTAACAAGAACTCATGGTATTACAGGAAAGATACTACTGTGGATAGAGCATCTATCATTGGCAGGAGGCCAAGACTGGGAATAAAGGGAGCCTTTTCTGGTTGGCTGCCAGTGACTCATGGTGTCCTACAGGAGTTTGTATTGGGACTGCTATATGTTACATTATACGTCAATGTTTTGGATGATAGAATTAATGGCTTTGTGGTCGAGTTTGCAGACGTTACAAAGATAGCCGTTGGGGTAGGTAGTTTTGAGGAAGTAGAGAGGTTACAGAATGACAGACAGATTAGAAGAATGGGCAAATAAGTATCAGATGGAATATAGTGTCGGGAAGTGTATGGCCATGCACTTTGGTAGAAGAAATAGAAGTGTAGATGTCTTTCTAAATGGAGGGAAAATTCAAAAATCTGAGGTGCAAAGGTACTTGGGAGTCTCTGTTTAGGATTCCCTAAAGGTTAATTTGCAAATTGAGGCAGTGGTGAGGAAGGCAAATGCAATGTTAAGTGTTCATTTTAAGAGAAGTTGAATATAAAAGCAAGAATGTAATGTTGAGGCTTCATAAAGCTCTGGTGAGGCTTCACTTGGAGCATTGTGAGCAATTTTAGACTCCTCTCAGAAACAACGTGCTGACATTGGAGAGGATTCAAAAGAGGTTTCCAAAAATGATTCTGGGATTGAAGTGCTTGTCATATGAGGAGTGTTAGTTGTCTCTGGGCCTGTACTCACTGGAATTCAGAAGAATGAGGGGTGACCTCATTGAAACCTAGCAAATGGTTAAAGGCCTCGATAGAGTAGATGTGCAGAGGATGTTTCCTATGGTGGTTGAGTCTAAGACCAGAGGACACAGCCTAAGAATAGTGGAGCATCCTTTTAGAACAGAAATGAGGAGAAATTTCTTTAGTCAGAGTAGTGAATCTGTGGATTTCTTTGCCACCAGGCAGCTATGAAGGCCAAGTCATTGGGTACATTTAAGGTAGAGGTTAATAGATTCTTGATTGGTCAGGACATGAAGGGATATGGGGTGAAAGTAGGAGATTGGAGCTGAGAGGGAAATGGATCAGCCATGATGAAATGGTGGAGCAGACTCAAATGGCCAAATGACCTAATTCTGCTCCTATATCTTATGATCTTGGCCTGAAGTATTGACTATTTATTCCGGTCCACAGATGCTATACCTGACTTGTCGAGTTCCTCCAGCATTTTTTTGTGTGTTGCTGAGATTTTTAAGTTCCATTGAATACACACAATTCAATGGTGAACCACATTAAAACAAAACTCATGTGGAATAGGTTAAATTCCCAATAGCTTCTATTCTTTATTGCCGTCAGCACTGCAGAACTACTTAAAAATATTGCAGCAAAAATGGCCCAAGCAAATGCTCACTAAACTTTTCATATGAATAATCCGTCTACTGGCATAGCGGCTTTAAATCTGTAATTCTATTAAAATTGTATGATGTTCACATTATTTTAATGGGTTATTCCAAATACAAACTGTCATTACATTATTAGAAAAGTCTTTGGAAAGAAATGTACACCAAATCCGAACCATTATTTCAGATTTAGTCGGCTCTATATGAAATGATAGGCACATTTATAAGAGCAAGCTCAAACAGATGCAATGCTAAAAGTTACATTAAAAATTTAAACATTAGCATGTGGTCCCAGTGAGATCTCTCCTTGTCACAAAAACAAGCATTAAGTAGTAGGGTTTTATTTTCTCTGGCAATAAAACATGTATGATAGAACTCGTGTACAATCTTGGCAGTGACAAAACAGAACATAAAATATTTTCCAACTCCAGTTGATTTTGACATTGCTTATATTCACAGAGTTTGAATCAATCCTCAGACAAATTCAAATTAAACCGTTCATTTGGATTTAACTGACATAAATAGTTCTGGCCAATATTAACTGATGTTTTACAAATGAAAATCTTTAAAATGATGGGGAGAAATGGATGTAATTGACATACAGTCGTTGAGCATGAGACTTCACTCACCTTTATCTAAATATTTTGCTGTGATAGCATTTAAAAAAAATTTAGTTCAAGCTGATCAATGCTCATTAACCTCCCCATCTCTTCAAATAGGCCAAAGTATCTTCTTGATTTGGTTATATACCAAAACTCCTACTAAAAACAGTTATCTGGACATGTTCTCTTCTCATTGCTACCAAAGGGGAGAAGGTACAGGAGCCTGAAGATGCACACTCAACATTTCAGGAACAGCTTCTTCCCCCCGCTGTGAGATGTTTCAACAGACAATGAACCAATCCATGAACACTATCTCACTATCTTTCTTCATCCTTTTTTGCAATACTTACTTAATTTAATATTTTATATACACATATAATTCTTGTGTATTACAAAGTACTGCTGCCACAAAGAAATAAATTTCATGACACATGCTGGTGATATTAAACCATTCTGATTCAATACATCAATTTAAGACAATAATGCAAAATTTAAGGAAGCCAGGGAGAGCTGGCTAATTGGACACACATTTGAATCGATGGCAGGAAGTAGAAGGTTATTTCTTGGACTGGAGGCCTGGAACTAGTGTGCCTCAGGAGTCAGTGATGGGGTCCATTGTTTGTCATCCATATTAGTGACATAGATAAGAATGCACAAGGCGTGATTAGTAAGTTTGCCACAAACTAAAGTAAATGGTATAGTGGTCCATGAGGAAGGTTATCAAAAGGTACCAGGGGTTTCTTGATCAGGGGCACAAGTGGGCAAAGAAATGGCAAAAGGAATTTAAATTGAGGTAGTGTGAGGTATTGCACTTTGAAAAATCCAGTCAAGGTAGGCTTTTCATGGTGTAAAGCCCTGGAGTGTGTTGTAGAACTGAGGGACTTTGAGGTTCAGTACATAAATTCCTGAAAGTGGAGTCATGGGTAGACAGGGTGGTGAAGAAGGCTTTTGGGACATTGGCCTTCATCAGTCAGGACATTTTACAGAACAGAAGTTGAGGGGTTAACACGAGGAAATCTGCAGAAGCTGGAAATTCAAGCAACACACACAAAATGCTGATGGAACACAGCAGGCCAGGCAGTATCTATAGGGAGAAGAACTGTCGACGTTTCGGGCTGAGACCCTTCGTCAGGACTAACTGAAAAGAAAGATAGTAAGAGATTTGAAAGTAGGAGGGGGAAGGGGAAATGCAAAATTATAGGAGAAGACTGGAGGGGATGGGGTGCAGCTGAGAGCCAGAAAGGTGATTGGCAAAAGGGATACAGAGCTAGAGAAGGGAAAGGATCATGGGATGGGAGGCCTAGGGAGGAAGAAAGGGGAAGGGGAGCAGCAGAGGGAGATGTAGAACAGGCAGAGTGATGGGCAGAGAGAGAGAAAAAAAGAGGGGGGAATAAAACTAAATATATCAGGGATGGGGTAAGAAGGGGAGGAGAGGCATCAATGGAAGTTAGAGAACTCAATGTTCAATGTGTAGTTGAGGGGTTATATGATTTTACACGGTGAAGCCACCTTTACTGTCTTCTGTTTCGGTTACCTTTCGCAAGGAAAGATGTTAAATTGAAGGAGTGCTGGAAATACTTACAAGGACGTTGCCAGGACTTAAGTTATAGGGAAAGTTTGACCAGACTGCGACTTCTTTTCCATGGAGTCTAGGAGACTGAGTAGTACATAAAATCATGTGGGCATAGTTAGAGTGAGTGCACTGTCTTGGAAAATCCCAGTGTTGGAAAATCAATAACTGGAAGGCGTAGGTATAAGGTAAGATGGGAAACATTTAATAGGAACTTGAGGAGCAACTTTTTTTAGTGTGTGTGGAATGAGCTGACAGAGCAGTAGTTGAGGCAGGTGTATTAACAACTTTTAAAAGACAGTTGGACAGGTACATGGATCGCAGAAATTTAGAAGGATATGGGCCAAAGGGTATGTTTCCACACTGTGTGTCTATGGCTCTATATTTTATAATTAATAATGTCTTTTATTTATGTAGTTAATAGAAGCAAAATGTATTACTGGAGTGACATACTGGAAGCAAGAGTCACTTGAATAACCAAAACTTTGGATTGTTTACTACAAGTTATTGAGCATTCATTTGTTCATAAATAATTATACAAAAATGCTTCAATTATGTTAACCATTCTAGGTCATTGTTAATTGGAAATTCATATACTCTTGGACAACCTTCCAAAACATTCCCAACAGGCACACCATCTAAGAGAGAGGGTTGATTAGGTGAGGAAAACATTTTATTTTCATCAATTAATTGGTGGTTTGAGCAGAATAAACAACTCATCCCCCCCCACAACACTCCAGTATAGAAAATTCATAAGATTCACCAACCACTGAATGAATAAGTTTCTCATTTCAGTTTTAAATAAAGGCACAAAGGGACCTGGGAGTCCTTCTGCAGAATTCCCCAAAGGTTAATTTGCAGGTTGCATCTGTGGCGAGGAACGCAATGCAATGTTAGCATTTATTTCAAGTGAACAAGAATATAAAAGCAAGGATTGTTGAGACTTTATAAAGACTGGTGAGGCTTCACTTGGAATATTATGGCAATTTTGGGCCCCTCATTTTAGAAAGGATGTGTTAAAGCTGGAGAAGGTTCAAAAATATTTTATGAAAATGATTCCAGGATTGAATGGCATGTCATATGGAATTCAGAAGAATGAGGGGTAACATCATTGAAACCTATCGAATGGTGGAAGGCCTTGAAACAGTGAATGTGGATACGGTGTTTCCAATGGTGGGAAAGTCTAAGACCAGAGGACATAGCCTCAGAATAGAAGGCCACCTTTTTACAACAGAGAATCTGTGGAATTTATTACCACAGGCAGCCGTGGAGGCCAAGCGTTTAAGTATACTTAAGGCAGAGGTTGATATATTATTGACTGATTAGGGCATGAAGGGATATGGGGGAAGGCAGGTGATCAGAGCTGAGAGGAAAATTGGATCATCCATGATGAAATGGTGGAACAGACTTGATGGGCCAAATGGCCTAATTCTACTCCTATATTTTACGGTCTAATGGTCTTAAATGGCCTACTGGTGAAGATAGTGACCTCTAGTTCTAGCCTTATTAGCTGGTGGAAAAATCCACCCTGCACTGACCTATTTTAACCTTCATGAGAATTTTGATTTTAATGAGATCTAATCTCAAGAGAGCAGAAGTCTAGCTTTCTCGTATGATAGACACACCATTTGTAGAAACCATTTTGTGAATGTTCACTGGACCCCTCCTCAGCAAGAATATTTCTATCTTAAATAAGGAGACAACATTGTCTGGCAGTACTTTGCAATTAAGCCCACATTAACAATATTAAACAACTCTTAATATAATGCAATATATTAAATATATCCCTGAAACATTATCCCAAGAATTTGGGACAGATCCATATTCGCAGTCATTAAGAGACGTAGTCAAAAATTTAGTACGGGAGGCTTGAAGGAGCATTTTAGAGCAGGAAAGGAACTGCAGTCCTCAAAGCCTCAGATGTGCAAAAATGTTGCGCAAGATGTCGAAGTCATAGGAGTACAGAGAATGAGGTGCACTGAAACTTAGAAGGGAAACTAAGTAGGCAAAGCAAACCCAAGAATGATAAGGCACCCAGCAGGAACACAAAGCAGATGAACTTCAGGGCATTGACCAACAGACTGTTGTCATCACACAGGAGGTAAGAGGTAAGGTAGGAAGGGCAGGACTGGCAACAAGATTCAAGTGTAGAGCAATGAGGTGGGATCAAGCTTAAAGTAAAGGAGGAGGTGGCACTGTAATATTTATTATTGCAACTGACGGAGGATATAATAAGATGATGAAGACAAAATGAATGTAGATGCTGGAATCTATAACAAAAAAAACAGCATTGGAAGAACTCAGAACAAGGAGCATCTGTGGAGTCAACATTTTGGGTCCTTCACCAGAAATGAGAGGGAAGAGGTTGGTATTATAGCAGCATGGGGGTTACTGTTAGGTACAGGCTTGTAGGTGACAGGTGGAACCTGATGGGAAGGGTATGATGGGTAGATGGGATCAGATGGTGGGTGGTGGGAAGAGAAGGGGATGTGAAAGGTGAACAAAAGGAAAAAAAAGAGCAACACACAAAATACTGGAGGAATTCAACAGGTCAGGCAGCGTCTACGGAGGGGAATAAACATTCGATGTATTGGGCCAAGACCTCCATCAGGGCTGGAAACGAAACGGGAAGAAGCTAAATAAGATGATGGTGGGGAGGGGAAGGAGTACAAGCTAGCAGGTAATAGGTGAAACCAGGTGAGGGAGAAGATGGGTGGGTGGGGATGAGGGGGATGAACAGAGAAGCTAGAAGATGATAGGTCAGGGGTGTCAAACTCATTTTAGGTCACGGGCAGGATTGGGCAAAATGCAGCTTCATGCAGGCCGGATCAGTCGGGCGCGTGCAAACGCAGCTTTCATTGCCTCCGTTTTTTCAGCCTGGTCTCATGTGTCTCAGTCTCTGCTATAAATACAAAGTGTTTCACTTCACAAATTCCGTTTCTTATGAAGAAGACTGCTGAGCAAGCATTATTTTTATGATTGGTATTAACTTACAATCATAGGCTTCATATCGCCGGGCCATTAATAATTAAAATAATAGATCTATCTAAAATGATCTCGCGGGCTGGATATAATTATACGCCGGGCCGGATATGGTCCGCGGGCCTTGAGTTTGACATCACTGTGATAGGTGGAAGAGATAAAGGACTGAAGAAAGAGGAATCTGATAGGAGAGGAGAGTGGTCTTGGAAGAAAGGGAAAGAAGATAACCAAAGGAAGCTGATGGACATGTGAGAAGGGAAGGGGTGAGAGAGAAGCCAGAATAGAGATTAGAAAAGAGAAGAGAGAGGGGGAGAAATTAACAGGATCTTCTGCAAAACAGTTGCCTGCTCTACAATTGGATTCATAAATGGAACGGAAGCTGTCCCATGGATATTGAATATAGTACACTGCGGTGGAGGAGATTTCTTGTGAATCCACGTCTCACCTGGAAATGCTGATTAGGTCCTGGAACGTGGTGAGGAAGGAGATGAAGGGATAGCTCCTACAGTTGTAGGGAAACCGCAACAGTGGCATGAACTAAAGAATAGAAATGAGGCAATAGATAGCAGGAGGTAGGAGAGTAGACGTTTAGAAAAATAATAGAGACCTAAGTGTAACATGTTTATAGCACTCGGATCACTTTAGTTTAAAAGATATAGAAAGAACAGAATTTTTTAAGTATATCCAGAGGAGAATTTGAAAGGTCCCACAAGATACATTTTTAGACCTAGTGTAGTCAGCCAAATGATTGAAGTTTCCATTGGCGAGCATATTGGGGATAGTGACCATAATTCTGTAGGTTTCTAATTTAAATGCATCCAATGCCTTGACCTCCATAGCAGTCTGTGGCAATGAATTCCATGGATTCACCACCTTCTGACTCGAGAAATTCTTCCGCATCTCTGCTCTAAAGGGACGTCCTATTTTGAGGCTGTTCCCTCTGGTCCTAGATTATCCACTATAGGAAATATCCCTTCCAAATCCACTCTAGTAGACCTTTCAATTTTCAATGGGTTTCAATGAGATCACCTCTCATTCTTCTAAACTCCACTGAGTACAGGACCAGAGCCATCCTGTGCTCCTCCTACATTAATCCTTTCATTGCCAGGATCATTCTTGTGAACCTCCTCCGGATCTTCTCCAATGCCAGCACCCCCATTTCTTGCTGTTGCCATCAGGAAGAAGCGACAGGAGCCTCATGCTCACACCATGAGGTTCAGGAACAGTTATTACCTCTCAACAATGAGGCTCTTGAACCAGAGAGGATAACTTCACTTGCCCTAAGCAACACACACAAAATGCGGGAGGAACTCAGCAGGCCAGGCAGGATCTCTGGGAAAAAAGTACAGCTGATGTTTTGGACTGAGACCCTTTGGCAGGACCTTGGCTTGAAATGTTGACTGTACTTTTTTCCATAGGTACTGACTGATCTGTTGAGTTCCTCCAGCATTTTGTGTGTTGAACCTTCATATGGACTTTTAGTGACTTGCTTACAAATTGGGTCATGTTGACATTCAAACAGATCAATCTCTCACCATTTAAAACAAAATTCATTGTTTCTCTGCTTTCTGCACCAAAATGTATAATATAATTTTTTTTTGTATTATACTGCATCTGTCACGTTTTAGCAAATTCACTTAGACCATACCCCCTTGAGGTCTCTTTACATTCTCTTCCTATCTCTCAATCTTAGTGGTTGATAAAGACTGGGAATAGCTGAGGCCAAAGCACAGATCACTCCAGTACTCCAGCTGGAGAATAACACACTCTTCGTTTTTGTTCCAATAAGCAATTCTCAATCTACATCATTATATTTCCTCCAGCTGGATGCATCTGCAAAAAAACTCCAGCAGATTAACCATATAACCATATAACAATCACAGCATGGAAACAGGCCATCTCGGCCCTCCTAGTCTGTGCCGAACTCTTAATCCCACCTAGTCCCACCTACCCGCACTCAGCCCATAACCCTCCACTCCTTTCCTGTCCATATACCTATCCAATTTTACCTTAAATGACACAACTGAACTGGCCTCTACTACTTCTACAGGAAGCTCATTCCACACAGCTATCACTCTCTGAGTAAAGAAATACCCCCTCATGTTTCCCTTAAACTTCTGCCCCCTAACTCTCAAATCATGTCCTCTCGTTTGAATCTCCCCTACTCTCAATGGAAACAGCCTATTCACGTCAACTCTATCTATCCCTCTCAAAATTTTAAATACCTCGATCAAATCCCCCCCTCAACCTTCTACGCTCCAATGAATAGAGACCTAACTTGTTCAACCTTTCTCTGTAACTTAAGTGCTGAAACCCAGGTAACATCCTAGTAAATCGTCTCTGCACTCTCTCTAATTTATTGATACCTTTCCTATAATTCGGTGACCAGAACTGTACACAATATTCCAAATTTGGCCTTACCAATGCCTTGTACAATTTTAACATTACATCCCAACTTCTGTACTCAATGCTCTGATTTATAAAGGCCAGTGTTCCAAAAGCCTTCTTCACCACCCTATCTACATGAGACTCCACCTTCAGGGAACTATGCACTGTTATTCCTAGATCTCTCTGTTCCACTGCATTCCTCAATGCCCTACCACTTACCCTGTATGTTCTATTTGGATTATTCCTGCCAAAATGCAGAGAATTTCTCAGCATTAAACTTCTCAGCATTAAACTCCATCTGCCAACGTTCAGCCCATTCTTCTAACCGGCATAAATCTCCCTGCAAGCTTTGAAAACCCACCTCATTATCCACAACACCTCCTACCTTAGTATCATCGGCATACTTACTAATCCAATTTACCTCCCCATCATCCAGATCATTTATGTATATTACAAACAACATTGGGCCCAAAACAGATCTCTGAGGCACCCCGCTAGTCACCGGCCTTCATCCCGATAAACAATTATCCACCACTACTCTCTGGCATCTCCCATCTAGCCACTGTTGAATCCATTTTATTACTCCAGCATTAATACCTAACTACTGAACCTTCTTAACTAACCTTCCATGTGGAACTTTGTCAAAGGCCTTGCTGAAGTCCATATAGACTACATCCACTGCCTTACCCTCGTCAACATTCCTCGTAACTTCTTCAAAAAATTCAATAAGGTTTGTCAAACATGGCCTTCCACACACAAATCCATGCTGGCTACTCCTAATCAGATACTGTCTATCCAGATAATTATAAATACTATCTCTTAAGAATACTTTCCACTAATTTACCCACCACTGATGTCAAACTGACAGGTCTATAATTGCTAGGCTTACTTCTAGAACCCTTTTTAAACAATGGAACCACATGAGCAATACGCCAATCCTCCGGCACAATCCCCATTTCTAATGACATCTGAAAGATCTCCGTCAGAGCTCCTGCTATCTCTAAACAAACTTCCCTCAAGGTCCTGGGGAATATCCTGTCAGGACCCGGAGATTTATCCACTTTTAAATTTCTTAAAAGTGCCAGTACTTCCACCTCTTTAATTGTCATAGGTGCCATAACTTCCTTACTTGTTTCCTACACCTTACACAATTCAATATCCTTCTCCTTAGTGAATACCGAAGAGAAGAAATCATTCAAAATCTCTCCCATCTCCCTCGGCTCCACACATAGCTGACCACCCTGATTCTCTAAGGGACCAATTTTATCCTTCACTATCCTCTTGCTTTTAATATAACTGTAGAAACCTTTCAGATTTACTTTCACCTTATTTGCCAAACCAACCTCGTATCTTCTTTTAGCTTTTCTAATCTCTTTCTTAAGATTCCTTTTACATTCTTTATATTCCTCGAGCAATTCCTTTACTCCATGCTGCCTATATCTATTGTAGACATCCCTCTTTTTCCGAACCAAGTTTCTAATATCCCTTGAAAACCATGGTGCTTTCAAACCTTTAACCTTTCCTTTCAACCTAACAGGAACATAAAGATTAAGCAAACAAAAATTTCCTTTCATAAATCCAAGCCACTCTATTCAATTCTATTAACACACTCAATATCAAAGATTTAAAGAACAACTTGGATGGATTTTTATCTTAAGTTGAAAGTGTAATGCTTGAAAGAACCCACTTCCAACCAATTAAAAAAAACTTGTTTCCAAAGAAGAGAATAAACTTTCTACTGACACAACAGGACCCAGACTTCATTTGTAGCCTTTCATCAGTGGAATACAAATGATAATGAATGCTGAAAGATGTACTTAAGCACAGTATAAAAACACAGGTGTAAAGATCTTGTTTGGAATAAGAGTGATGCTACTGATATACAAAGCAAGGCTTCAGGCATCGGTCATGAAAGATTTAAAGTAAAAGCTTCAGAATTTCAAATTCACAGAACTGCCTATACTGTATTTGAATCATTAAAGGTAGATGGGTTCCTGCTTCAAATAAAAACTAACTTAGAGACCTAGAATGTAAATTTTTCCAAAGAACAGAGTACCTGTCCAGGAGTTCAAACGTGTAATACATTTGAATGACATTTTAACAGCATGGCAAAAGTAATTGAAAAAGGACTAGGCATAAATTAACTCTGAACTTTGAAGGTCTCTGACATACCAGTATATTGGTGATTACACATCATAAATACATGCATCTCCACCAAACACACGGCTCTAGATCCAGAGAAGAGTCTCAGAAGTGATGAGCTGGAGTTGGGTTGCTCTGAACATGGGTTGCCTTTGCTCACCACATTATTTCCAGGTCACTTAGGTTTTGGATTTGATCATGCTCGAGGACTAGTGATGAGTTGTCAAAGCAATGTCACAACATGAGGCTAATCAGGCCTCATGCAGCAAATTCTCAGGTTGCTTTGGTAACTTTGTTATTGCTCGAAGGTCTTTCGAACTAATGTTAAATTTATCTGACAAGGGGTGACGTCATCGTCGAGAATGGCAGCTTAAGTCACTAGCTCCTCCAGAAAAACGTGTATTAAGCCCCATTAACCCGTCAAATATAATATTTTTCGAAAAATATTTGAACTGAAAAGAGGGGCAAGAATGGGGAGAAGAAATGGAAATAAAAAAAGCGACGCTGTGGAGTCTGCGTCCGAGAGGAGTGCAGCGAGCGGCTCTCCGACCCGACCGCGTGCTAGCGAGGCGGCCGCCGGGCCTCATTCAGACGAAGTGGCGAATATCTGCGAAATCCTGAAAGAAATAATGAAGGTCCAGAAAGATATAAAGTAGCAGCTCTGTGATATTAAGGCAGAGCTCACCAGCGTTAATCAAAAAATAGCGGTGGCAAAGACTCGCATTGAGAAGGTGGAAGATCGGGTTCAAAACGTGGAACGGATACTGAGCAAGACAATAAAAATAATACATCACCAAGAAGGTAAACTGCTTGACCTGGAGGGAAGATCACGGTGGAAAAATATCAGAACCTACAATGTTCCCGAAGGAGCGGAGGGCCCGTCTATGACGGAGTTTGTCGGAAAGTTACTGCGGGATGCGCTGGATCTTCCCTCTGCTATGGAGCTGGAAGTCGAAAGAGCGTACCGCGCGTTAGTCCCAAAACCTACCCAGGATAGAAAGCCACGCTCAATTATAATTAAATTTCTTCAGTACAGCACCAAGGCAGAGATTCTACGAAGAGCCTGGGGTAAGAAGAGAGTGTTGTTAGAGGGCAAATTAATATATTTCGACCAAGTTTACCCCCCCCCCCCGCGGTCCTCCAGAAACGCAAAGAGTACTCTGATGTAAAGCGAGTATTAAAGCAAAATAAGATTAGATTTCAAACTCCGTACCCTGCTAAACTTCGAGTGTTTTATGAAGATGAGACGCAGCTGTACCAGACAGTGGAAGAGGCGACTACAGACATGAAGGCCAGAGGGTTGCCCGTCAGCATGACCAAATCAAAGGAAAGCCCGGCTGAGGAATTGTCCCACTCGGCTTGGGAAACAGTGCAAGAAACGAGAAGGCAGGAGACGGGAGGAGGCCGAGAGAAACATACCAGGAAGAGACCAGGAGTTTCCCAAAGACAGTCCTTAACCCCCTTCAGAAGAGCCATAAGGTTTGGCTAACTTTAAAAATGTTGAGAAACAAAACAGAAGCAAAAGTACACGGTGATATACCTATCTCGAGAAATATTTATTATAATGTGGATTTTATATTACTTAGTTGTTATTCTTTATTTGCTCACTTACTCCTTTTTCCTCACCAAAATGAGAATATATATATATATGTACGTGTGCATATATGTGTGTGTGTGTGTGTATATGTGTGTATATATATATATATATATATTTATTTGTGTGTGCATGTATGTATATATAGGAGGAGTACACAGGGAAGTCTTTTCTGTGTAATGGATTTGTTCACTGACTTTTATGAATACTGCAATGGGGGCCCTCAACTCACAAATAGGAGGGGTTATCCCCCACAGCTAGACATTTCCTCTAGCTCAACACAGGGTCATTTACTAGAGACCTCAGCCTTGGAATCACGTTCATTGCCATTTTTGTTATTATTTGAGTTTCTTGGTTCTTATTTGTTGATCAATTAAGTTTTATTCTAATTTCAATGATACATTGACAGATAAATACAGATGGCTAAGGACAAGGTAAAATTCATTTCTTTTAATGTAAATGGGGCTATTAAATCCAAACGTAAGACAATTTTATCTAAAATGAAAAAAAACAAGCCCATGTAGTATATTTACAGGAAATTCATTTAAGTGATAATGAGCATAGAAAACTAAAGAGAATGGGCTTCACTAATCTGTTCTTCTCCTCATATAAACCAGAACATAGGAGAGGAGTTGCTATTCTTATCTCAAGTAAGCTAAATTTTGAAAAAATATTTGAAATGGTAGATAAAGAAGGCAGGTATATTCTGGTAAGGGGGAATATAGATGGCAATTCAGATACTCTATTGAATATATACGCACCCCTGGGAAGTGATATTGGTTTCTTTCAGAAAATTACTGATATTATGGTAACGGAAACAGAAGGTCTCCTGATTATGTGGGGGAGACTTAAATTTACAATTACAACCAAACTTAGACTCTTCCAACAGAAAAACCTATGAAACAAAATCTTTACAGAAGAAAGTTAATACACTTTTTAAGGATGTTGGTTTAATTGATATATGGAGGGACCTTTTCCCTGACAGAAGGGATTACACTCATTATTCTGCTCCACATTCTGTATATACAAGAATAGACTATTTCATAACATTTGGAAAAGACAAAGACAAAATAAACACCTGTGGAATTGGGACAATAGATGTAAGTGACCATGCACCTATATATTTATGTGTTGATTTTGACCTACAACCAAAGAATACTATTTGGAAACTAAATTCAAGTCTACTCAATGATCCATACTTTAAGGAACAAATTAAAAAAGAAATTGGTCTCTACTTAGAATTTAATGATAATGGAGAGGTTTCACCTCCCATTTTATGGGATACTCTGAAGGCGGTCTTAAGGGGGAAAATTATAGTGATATCTTCATATAAGAAAAAAATAAGGAATAAAACATCAGAGGAATTACAAAATAGGCTGAAGGAACTAGAAAAAAAACAAATTGAATTTGGCACAGGATACATTGGGGAAATTAAAAAAATTAGGAATGAAATAAATAATTTGGCTATGCAAGAAATCAGGAAAAAATTAATGTTTCTGAAACAGAGACATTATGAAAGTGGATCGAAATCTATGAAAATACTGGTGTGGAAACTGAAAAAAAAAGATAGTAGAAAATACAATTCATAGAATTAGGGACCCAAGAACGAAAATGATAAAAAATAAGCTAAGTGAAATACAAGAAGCTTTTGAAGTGTTTTACAAAACGCTATATTCTAAAGTTCCAGGGGGAAGCATAACCCAAATTGACACCTTCTTGAATTCTCTAGAGTTACTCACTTTAAGTAAAGAACAAAATAGGGTGACTGCTGACATAACTGAAGTTGAATTGAAAGCTGCAATTAGTGGGCTTAAATTAAGCAAGTCACCAGGATCAGATGGGTATATGGCAGAGTGGTACAAAGAATTTAAAAATGAGTTAATTCCTGTTTTACTCCCCACACTGAACTGGGCTCTAAAAAAGGCACAAATGCCACCCAGTTGGAAGGAAGCGATAATCTCAGCTATACTGAAAGAAGGCAAGGATAAAATGGAATGTAGGTCATTTAGACCAATATCCGTTCTTAATGTAGATTATAGATTATTTACCTCCATCATGGCCAAACAATTAGAGGAGTTTCTACCCATACTGATACGTAATGATCAGACAGGTTTTATACGACAATGCCAGACTCAAGACAATATATGAAGGACACTTCACATTATGGATCATATACAAAAAAATAAAATCGAAGCAATAGTGATAAGCGTTGGGGCTGAAAAAGCATTTGATTCGGTTAATGGAATTTTCTTTACAGAGTTTTACATAGATTTGGTTTCCAAGACACAATTATTTAAACTATACAGACACTATATGACAATCCTACTGCTAGGATTAAAATCAATGGATATTTATCAAATAGTCTTACCCGAGAAAGGGGCATGAGACAGGGTTGTGCATGGTCACGGCTACTCTTTGCGTTATATCTGGAACCATTAGCTCAATACATC
The DNA here is from genome assembly GCF_030144855.1 of Hypanus sabinus. Taxonomy (NCBI): domain Eukaryota; kingdom Metazoa; phylum Chordata; class Chondrichthyes; order Myliobatiformes; family Dasyatidae; genus Hypanus; species Hypanus sabinus. The sequence continues at coordinate 74,445,941 of NC_082714.1, read as the reverse complement.
AGACAAAATGAAGATATCATGGGAATTACTATTAAAGGGACAGAGCATAAATTGGCTTGTTATGTGGATGACATTTTGATCTATCTAGGGCAACCAACATACTCTTTACCTAAATTGATGCAATCCTTTGAACAATATGGTCAATTATCAGGATACAAGATCAACATAGATAAAACCCAATTACTTTCATATTACTAAAGCCCACCATGAAAAATTGAAAGTCGATACCCCTGGGCATGGCACACAGAGTCTTTCAAATATTTGGGCATCATTATGCCAAAAGATTTGGCAAAATTATCAGAATGTAATTATCAACCTTTATATAAAAAAATTAAGGAAGATGTGGCAAGATGGAACCTGATTCCTTTTTTCAGTCTCAGTTCAAGAATTGAGTCTATTAAAATGAATATACTGCCCAGACTGTTATGTCTCTTTCAGACCCTACCAATAGATATTAATCAAAATCAATTCAATGAATGGAACAAGATGCTATCAAGGTATATTTGGCAGGGTAAAATACCTAGAGTTCATCTCAAAACTTTGCAATTAGCAAAGGAAAAGGGGGGATCGGGCTTGCCTTCTCTTAGAGATTATTATTTTGCAGCACAGTTGAGAGCTGTGATATGTTGGTGCAACCCATCATACGACGCTCAATGGAAAAACATTGAGGAGCGGGTACTTCCCATCCCCATACAAGCAATTTTGGCTGATAACAACCTGCAAAGGTACATAAATACTATTGATAACCCATGGGTGAAATTGACTCTTAAAATATGGAAAATACTAAAAAAGAATATAATCTAGAGGGAGATATTGCAATTCTTAAATGGTGTGCATATGACTCTGATTTTACACCAAATGCTAGATTTAAGGACTGGACTAAAGGAATAAAGCTAAAGGAATAACAGTTCTTTGCAACATAATGAAAGAAGGAAAAGAGAAACACGTATTAGAAAAACAAGATTATTATCGGTATTTACAGATGCAACAATATGTTAATAGACGCTTAAAAATGTAACCAAGACAAGTACATGCTTGATAGAGCTCTTTAGAAAAGCATATAATTCAGATAATGGTAGTAGAATTATTTCAAGTATGTATAAGGGGTTGTCAAAACAGATTCAACTTCATACATTAAAACAAAATGGGAGAAGGAAGGAGGGATATTTATATCTGAGGAAGAACGGACAACAATATGGAGATATCAATGGAAGTGTACCAATTCACAGAAACGGAGGGAATGGATGGAAAAGCTTGATAAGATATTTTATTACACCCTCTCAGAAATCCCATTATGATGGTAACCTCCCTGTTTGCTGGAGAAATTGTGGAAATCAAAATGTAAATCATTATCATATTTTTTGGGACTGCCCTGTATTAAAAATTGTTGGAGGGGGATACACAATGCCCTTCAAGATATCTTTACATGTGAAATACCCTTAGAGAGTAAGACCATATATTTTGGATATATACCTCAAGAATGGTTGAAAAGAGATATATATTTAATGAATATACTGTTGGTGGCTGGTAAAAAGACTCTTACTAGGAAATGGTTATCACAGGAGAGCCCAACTTTAAATACATGGATGGAAATTACAATGGACATTTACAAAATGGAGAAGATAACAGTATCTGTTAATCATAAGCTGGAACAATTTGATTCATACTGGGAAAAATGGTTTAACTACATAATGCCTCATAGGCCTGATGTTATTCTCACAAATCAACGAATCTGTTGTAAAAAAAAACACTCCCTACTTGTACATAGTTCTTTCCTTTTGCTTGTTTTTTCTTTCCACTCTTTTCTATAAGTGTATACCCCAGATAAATACTTTGTGGAGATTTTGTGATATATATGATTATATGGTATATATGTACAATGGCTGAAATATATCTTATGGAAATGCTTGCTTGATGAACTTCAATAAAAAAATAAATTACAAAAAAATTTATCTGACAAGAATTAAGTAATGAAATTTACAGTAAAAAGTAGATATAATATTTAATTTACAGCATAAGGCATTTTTAAACAAAGATCAGGGAAACTAAAGAAATTCACAACATATTACACCTGATTCTGATTCTGAAAGAAAACAATCCACTTACAAGATACAAGATTGTTTAATGTCATTTCCAATACACAAGTGTAAAGGAGAACTAAATAGTTGTTATTCCAGTTCTAATGCAGCACATAAAAAATGATAATAAATGTAAATATATGAGATGGCTTATATACCTCTCCAAATACATCTCCTCGGTCCAAATACACAACTGTGTAACTGGGTGTTAGACTTGCTAACCAACAGATCTCAGATAGTCAGCATGCACAACTGCTCCTCCATCCCCATCATCCTCAACACTAGTGCCCCCCAGGGTTGTGTGCTGAGCCCGTTGCTGTATGACTGCACAGCCAAACACCTGAGCAATCAAACTGTCAAGTTCGCCAATGACAAGGCAGTGGTGGGGCTCATCAACAATAATGATGAGATGCCCTAAGATGAGGTAAATAACTTTTCCTCAATGTTAACAAGACAAAGCAGATGGTTATCGACTTCGAGAACTTGCACCACTCGCACCTATCTTAACATCACCTGCACAGCATTGAGAACTGCAAGCAGTTTCAAACTTCCGGGAGTACACATCTTTACAATCTGTCATGGTCCTAGAACACATCCTACACAATCAAGAAAACTCACCAGGGTCTCTACAATGTAAATGGGATGTGAGTGGTGCATTCCAGTCCTGGTTCTCATATCCATTCAAACGAGTGGAGCTGTTAACTACGGGCCAGAAAGTGCACTTGGACACTGGAACCCAGTACGTTCCTGAGTTCCAGCTCCAGTGGTGCAGCAGCAAGTCTGAAACAATGGCTAATTCCTGACAACAGTTCTGCAAAGTCAGAGGTGAGATAATACATGGAGGGCCTCAGTAACAGTTTTCCATGAAGACATGGGTAAACAGGAAACATGATTTAGGACATTACTTAGTCATTATTTCCAATGTTTCAGACGGAAACCCTTACCACAATGGAGATATGGAACTGGGTTGGGTTGAAAGAAAGATACATATTGTTGAATGGTCCAACCTGAGCAGTATAGAGTGAGGTACTTGGGAGGGCTTTGGTGGTGGTAATGGAGGGATAAAAAAATGGATGAAATATAACAACTCGATCACTTTCCTGGACAATCTCCATGTCCTCCAAATCCCTAAAAGATCTATTGACCTTAACTACAATGTTACCTGCGTTTCAGCACCTAAGTTACAGAGAAAGGTTGAACAAGAAAGGTTCTACCTTCTTTGGAGGGTAGAAGGTTGAGGGGAGACTTGATAGAGGTATTTAAAATTATGAGGGGAATAGATAGGCTTTTTCCATTGAGAGTAGGGGAGATTCAAACAAGAGGACATGAGTTGAGAGTTTGGGGGCAAAAGTTTAGGGGTAACACAAGGGGGAACTTCTTTACTCAGAGAGTGGTAGCTGTGTAGAACGAGCTTCCAGTAGAAGTGGTATATGGACAGGAAAGGAATGGAGGGTTATGGGCTGAGTGCAGGTTGGTGGAACTAGGTGAAAATAAGCATTCAGCACAGACTAGAAGAGCTGAGATGGCCTGTTTCCGTGCTGTAATTGTTATATGGTTATATACATAAACAGCAATGGTAATATCCACAAATCTGAGGGAGAGAATGCCAAAGATGCACAACCCTCTGATGGATGTTGGTTAAGGGTGACTCTAGGTACAGATCTGATCTGTGCCTTGTCCTGGGACAGTCTGCTGATTGTGATGCTTCAGCATCAAGCTCACTGGCACCCTTGAATGTCACCATGGCCTTGTCTCTAGTACAACAAGATGTACAGTGAAATGTACTGTTTGCATCAATGACCAGTACAGCCCACAAGTGTCACCATGCCCACAATTCAGTAGCTCAAAGCTACATGTGCTTGGATTGTAGGAGGAAACCCACAGGCGCAGGAGGGAAGGCAAAGGAGTGGGAGAGCTATAGTGATAGGGGATTTGATTGTAAGGGGAACAAATAGGCGTTTCTGCTGCCGCAAACAAGACTCCAGGATGGTACGTTGCCTCCCTTGCCTCAAGGATGTCTCTGAGCAGCTGCAGGACATTCTGGAATGGGAGGGTGAACAGCCAGTGGTCATGGTGCACATAGGTACCAATGATATAGATAAACAAACGGGATGAGGTCCTACAAGGCGAATTTAGGGAGTTAGGAGATAAACTAAAAAGTAGGACCACAAAGGTAATAATCTCTGGATTACTACCAGTGCCACGTGCTAGTCAGAGTAGAAATAGGAGGATATTTCAGATGAATACCTGGCTTGAAAAATGGTGTGAGGGGGAGGGATTCAAATTTCTGGGGCATTGGAACCAGTTCTGGGGGAGGTGGGACCGGTATAAACAGTCTGCACTGTTTATTGGGTCCGGTCTGCACCTGGGCTGGACTGGAACCAATGTCCTAGGGGGAGCGTTTGCTACTGCTGTTCAGGAGGCTTTAAACTAATATGGCAGGGGGATGGGAACAAGTGCAGAGACAGAGGGGTGTAAATTGAGGGTAGAAGCAAAAAGTAGTAAGGTGAAAAGTAAAAGTGGCAGGCAGGCAAATCCAGGGCAAAAAACAAAAAGAGCCACTTTTCAACATAATTGTATAAGGGCTAAGAGTGTTGTAAAAACAAGCCTGAAGGCTTTGTGTGTCAATGCGAGGAGCATTCATAACAAGGTGGATGAATTGAATGTGCAGATAGTTATTAATGAATATGATATAGTTGGGATCACAGAGACATGGCTCCAGGGTTACCAGGGATGGGAGCTCAACATCCAGGGATATACAATATTCAGGAGGGATAGACAGGAAAGAAAAGGAGGTGGGGTAGCATTGCTGGTTAGAGAGGAGATTAACGCAATAGAAAGGAAAGACATCAGCCTGGAGGATGTGGAATCGATATCGGTAGAGCTGCATAATAGTAAGGGGCAGAAAACGCTTGTGGGAGTTGTGTACAGGCCACCTAACAGTAGTGGTGAGGTTGGGGATGACATTAAACAGGAAATTAGAAATGCGTGCAATAAAGGAACAGTAGTTATAATGGGTGACTTCAATCTACATATAGATTGGGTGAACCAAATTGGTAAGGGTGCTGAGGAAGAGGATTTCTTGGAATGTATGCGGGATGGTTTTCTGAACCAACATGTCGAGGAACCAACTAGAGAGCAGGCCATTCTAGATTGGGTATTGAGCAATGAGGAAGGGTTAGTTAGCAATCTTGTCGTGCGAGGCCCCTTGGGTAAGAGTGACCATAATATGGTGGAAGTCTTCATTAAGATGGAGAGTGACATAGTTAACTCAGAAACAAAGGTTCTGAACTTAAAGAAGGGTAATTTTGAAGGTATGAGATGTGAATTAGCTAAGATAGACTGGCAAATGATACTTAAAGGGTTGACGGTGGATATGCAATGGCGAGCATTTGAAGATCACATGGACGAATTCTTATAGAATTTTTTGAAGATGTAACTTGTAGAGTGGATGGGGAGAGCCAGTGGATGTGGTATATTTAGATTTTCAAAAGGCTTTTGACAAGGTCCCACACAGGAGATTAGTGTGCAAACTTAAAGCACACGGTATTGGGGGTATGGTATTGATAAGGATAGAGAATTGGTTGGCAGACAGGAAGCAAAGAGTGGGAGCAAACGGGACCTATTCAGAATGGCAGGCAGTGACTTGTGGGGTACCGCAAGGCTCAGTGCTGGGAGCCCAGTTGTTTACAATATATATTAATGATTTAGACGAGGTTAATTAAATGCAGCATCTCCAAGTTTGCGGATAACACGAAGCTAGCTGTGTTAGCTAGCTAGGTGTTAGCTGTGAGGAGGATGCTAAAAGGATGCAGGGTGACTTGGATAGGTTAAGTGAGTGGGCAAATTCATGGCAGATGCTATTTAATGTGGATAAATGTGAGGTTATCCACTTTGGTTTCAAGAACAGGAAAACAGATTATTATTAGGAAAAGGGGAGATGCAACGAGACCTGGGTGTCATTGTACACCAGTCATTGAAGGTGCGCATGCAGGTACAGCAGGCAGTGAAAAAGGCAAATGGTATGTTGGCATTCATAGCAAAAGGATTTGAGTACAGGAGCAGGGAGGTTCTACTGCAGTTGTACAAGGCCTTGGTGAGACCGCACCTAGAATATTATGTGCAGTTTTGGTCAACTAATCTGAGGAAAGACATTCTTGCCATAGAGGGAGTACAAAGAAGGTTCACCAGATTGATTCCTGGGATGGCAGGACTTTCAGATGAAGAAAGACTGGATCGTCTAGGCTTAATCTCACTGGAATTTAGAAGATTGAGGGGGGATCTTATTGAAACATATAAAATTCTAAAGGGATTGGACAGGCTAGATTCAGGAAGATTGTTTCCGATGTTGGAGAAGTCTAGAATGAGGGGGTCACAGTTTAAGGATAAAGGGGAAGCCTTTTAGAACCAAGATGAGGAAAAACTTCTTCACACAGAGAGTGGTGAATCTATTGATTTCTCTGCTACAGGAAACAGTTGAGGCCGGTTCATTGGATATATTTAAGAGGAAGTTAGATATGGCCCTTGTGGCTAAAGGGATCAGGGGGTATGGAGAGAAAGCAGGTACAGGGTTCTGAGTTGGATGATCAGCCATGATCATACTGAATGGCAGTGCAGGCTCGAAGGGCCAACTGGCCTACTCCAGCACTTATTTTCTATGCTTCTATGTCATGGGGAGAACATATAAACTCTTTACAGACAGTGGTGGAGTTGAATCCCTAATAGTTGATAACTGGCGCTGTAGAAGAGTTATGCTAACCGTCATGCTACTGTGCTGCTTATTGTAAGTTCATTTCTAATGAACAGACTACATTCCCCCCAGCAACTAATGTTGATCAAAGGGCTGCGGCAATGGTGGCAGCCCTCTTCAGCTGGAGACTGGAAGAGTGAAGAAACAACTTTTCAGTATCAAATATATCAACCCTTCTCTTAACCTATTGCCTCAACAAAGCCACTTCTCTTTCTTTTATATAAGCTCCAACTATTATAGGGCAAATTTTCTCCTGTTCATCCAAAAAACTGTTTATGCTGCACAGACTTAAAGACGATTTTTTTCTGAATCCAACCCTGGGGACACCAACCAAAACAGCATACCATAAGCAGTATCTCACTGAAACTCTGCATGAATTCATATTATTTTCTCATCATTCAGAAATTCCATTTGCCTGTTTTTTTCTACAAAATTGAATACCTTCATACTTCATTATAATCCAGTTTCCATTTTCTTCCTACACACTTAATCTGCCTCTCAATGCACAAGACTCTTTTTTTAAATCAGAGTTCATTTTTTCACCTATGATCTGTAAGATCTGTAAACTTGGTATATCTCTTCATACAAAACATTAACATAAATAGCATATAGTTACATACCCATTGATACTCTTAGAAAATGGTAGTCAAAATGAAAAATCCTTATCATTTTCTGTCCTTTAATCAATCCTGTAAACATGCTAATCCAAATATATATCATCCAACAGTTCTCCCCATCGATACTCAGAAATATAGGCTGGAAAAGATTGATTAGACTTGCCAAACACAGCACTCCTTTCATAAAAACATGTTGTCTGTATTAAATCACATAGAACGCTCAGTACCCTGTCACTAGGTCCTTAAAATAGGATTACATTACTTTTCTGGTATCTGACATCATGCTTACCACTTTAGAATTTTCCTGTCATTTCTCGAATTGCAGTGTTAGTCTCACTCTCAGTCTGGTGGGCTACTGCAGAATATAGTGTTGTGGAATATCACCAATGCATTCAACACCATTCAAGGTTTTTGGAACGTAAGTTATCAGGCTTAAGCTATTAATCAAGGACCAACTTTATTTGCCATATACATTTACAGTTGTCTGAAAATTTGTTGTAAAGGGTTAGCATAACGTGCAATAAAAAAAATTCAACTATTATAACGATAAAATATGGAATAAAATGTCTCCCAAGGTAATAAATTCCTCACTTTCAGGTCACCCTATTCTATTTTCCATAATAATAATATTAATATTTCTCAATTTCTTTATTGCTCAATAATTATTCCTGCCTTTATTTCTTTGAGACTCATTTTTATTTTTACCCCATGTATTTCTGGATGCATGAAGATATTTTACAAGTACTTTTACTTCCTATTATTTCTCTAATGTACTACAATACTTCAGCATATGCACCACAAACAGTACAACAACTCTGGCAGAAAACGTTTATATAGATTCATCAATGCATTTTGATTTTTATATTCTCTCATGCTTGCCATAAACCCCAGAGTTCCATTACTTTTAATGGGCAAGGTCATGAAGCAAAACTATTGGACGCCTGAACATGCTGAGTTCTGAAAGAGAATTCCACAGGGTTCAGATTTAGTACTAATCTCTCAACAGGATCTGTACCATGAGAATAAACAAGGCAAAATGAGATTGATATGGACTTGAATGAAAATACACACTAAAACCAATGCTTAGCAATAAATAAAAGCTTCATATCAATTTCCTCTCCATAGTGGTTGCCTGCCTAGGGTACAGTAGCACAGCAGGTGATTTGTTAGACTGGGATCTAGAACCCTGGGCTTTTTATCTAAAGAAAAGCTTGAGTTGCACCACAGAAACTGGGAACTTGTGGTTAAGTAAATCTCAAAATAGAATCAGTATCAGACAAAGTCAGTGGCACTTTATTAAGGTACAGTACATTTGTACACTTGCTCATTAATGTAAAATTATAATCAACCAATCATGTGGCAGCAACTCAATGCATACAAGCATACAGATGTGATCAAGAAATTCAGTTGTTGTTCACACCAAATATCAGAATGAGGAAGAAATATAATCTAAGTGACTTTTACTGTGAAATAATTATTGGTGGCAAAGGGATGGTTTGAGTATCTCAGAAACTGCTGATCTCCTGGGATTTTCACACATAGCAATCTCTATGGTGGGATAAAACCATCCAGTGAGCACAGTTCTGTTGACAGAAGAGAATGGCCAGACTGGATCAAGCTGACAGAAAGGTGACAGTAACACTAATAACCACTCATTATACAGTGATGCACAGAAGAGCAAACAACATGCTGAACCTTGAAGTGGATGTGCTCCAGCAGCAGAATACCACAAACATATACTCAGTGGCACTTTACTAGGTACAGTGACCATGATGTACCAGTTTTCTATAAAAACTCATTCAATTCACTAGTACCTTTCAGAGAAGCAAGTCTACCATGTGAACCCAATCCAGCCTATGTATCTTTAAAGACTATAAATCTTTAATTGTGTCACAGAATGGACCAACTGTGGCGACCCACTTCCTAGCGCACTCGAACCAGCTCACAAATAGCCAGTGTGCCGGCACAAAGGCCAGTCCCAAAAGGGCGCCAGGTCTGCTTCACCAAAAAAGGGAAAAGCCCGCGCGGGACGGTGAATACGTGCCCCCTACAGCATCCGCGCGCGGGACAGGACTGTGAATACGTGCCCCCTACAGCATCCGCGCCCGGGGAGAGCGGGATCAGGGAGGCTTTAAAGCCGGGCCGCGAAGTTCGAATAAAATCTTTTTTAACTGCAGTTTACCGACTCCCTGTCATTATTTCAGCGCTGCGTGTAGCACACGGCTACAATTGGTGACCCCGACGGCCCAAATGATATTTGGGCTGAAGGTGACCGACGCCGCATCTGTTCATGTGGTTTCGTTAAAACTGCCAAGCTTCTGGACGCTGCAACCTCACCTGTGGTTCCAGCAAGCAGAAGCCCAATTCCACGTTCGGCAGATAACCTCGGAGGACACACGTTACTACTACGTGGTAAGCTCCTTCGACCAGGACACAGCAGCCCAGGTTGAGGAGTTCATACAGTCTCCCCCAGCAGACGGCAAATACACGGACTTCAAAGCCCTGCTCATAAGGACTTTCGGATTCTCACGGCGCGAGCGGGCTGCCCGTTTACTGCACCTGGATGGTTCGGGAGACAGACCTCCATCGGCTTTAATGAATGAGATGTTGTCTCTGGCCGGAGGATACAATCCCTGTCTCATGTTTGAGCAGGCATTTCTGGAGCAGCTGCCTGAGGACATACGCCTGCTGCTGTCCGACGCAGATTTCAGCGACCCCCAGAAGATGGCAGCCCGGGCGGACTTGCTGTGGAACACCAAGAAGGACAGTGGGGCGTCTGTCGCACAGATCACCAGGCCACGCTCCCAGCAGCAAACCAGACCAGGCCCGGCCACAGAGCCCGCTAACCCCAGAGGCAGGGGTGAGGAGACCAACGAACAATGGTGCTTCTACCACTAGCGGTGGGGCGCAGAAGCCCGCCACTGTCGCCCGCCCTGCAAGTTCCCGGGAAACGCCAGGGCCAGCTGCCGCTGATGGCTACGGTGGCTGGCCATCAGGATAGCCTCCTGTATGTGTGGGACAAGCAGTCGGGACGCCATTTTTTGGTCGACACCGGTGCCGAGATCAGCGTCTTACCTCCGACGAGTTACGACACCCGCAACAGGGCACCGGGTCCTACCCTGAGGGCCGTGAACGGCAGCACAGTAAAGACCTACAGCACCCGTACGGTGCAGCTACAGTTCGGCTCCAGCCGGTTCACGTGGGACTTCACACTGGTCGCCATAGCCCAACTGCTTCTGGGTGCGGATTTTTTGCGGGCTCACAGCCTATTGGTCGACCTGCCCAGGAAGAGACTGGTCCATGCCGAGACCTTTCAGACGTTCTACCTGGGTGAAGCCCAGTTGCCAGCCCCACACCTGGACTCCATCACCCTGTCCGACAATGACTTCACCAGAGTCCTAGTGGATTTCCCATCGGATCTGCACCACAGTTCACGGCAGCCATGCCCCGACACGACGTACAGCACCACATCCCGACCCAGGGACCACTCCTCCACGCCCGTGCTCGAAGGCTTCCCCCGGACAAGCTCCGACTGGCGAAGGAGAAGTTCCAGAGGATGGAGGAATTGGGGATCATACGGCAGTCTGACAGCCCATGGGCCTCCCCCCTGCACATGACGCCCAAAGCGACAGGGGGCTGGAGACCATGCGGAGACTACTGCAGACTGAACGAGGCTACAACACCGGACTGCTACCCTGTGCCGCACATTCAGGACTTTGCAGCAAACCTGCACGGCGCACGGATCTTCTCCAAGGTGGACCTCGTCCGGAGATACCATCAAATCCCGATGCATCCGGACGACGTCCCCAAAACGGCACTCATCACCCCGTTTGGCCTTTTCCAGTTCCTCCGCATGCCGTTCGGCCTGAAGAATGCCGCACAGACGTTCCAGCGGTTAATGGACGCGGTGGGACGTGACCTGGACTTCGCTTTCATCTATTTGGATGACATCCTCATAGCCAGCAGCAGTCGTCAGGAGCATGTGTCCCACCTCTGTCAACTCTACGCCCGACTGAGTGAATACGGTCTAACAATCAACCCGGCCAAATGCCAGTTCGGGCTCGACACCATCGACTTCCTGGGCCACAGGATTACTAAAGACAGGGCAACTCCTCTGCCCTCTAAGGTAGACGCAGTCCACCATTTTCCCCGACCCACCACAATCAAAGGCCTTCAGGAATTCGTGGGTATGGTAAATTTCTACCACTGCTTCCTCCCTTCAGCTGCCCAAATCATGTGCCCCCTGCTCGCCCTGATGTCGGGTCTGGGCAAGGACATTACCTGGGATGAGGAGTCCGCCGCCACTTTCATTAAAATGAAAGAAGCCTTGGCAAACGCCGCGATGCTAGAGCACCCCAGAATGGACGTCCCTACCGCTCTCACAGTGGACGCATCTAACAGGGCAGTCAATGGGGTACTGGAGCAACTCATCGCGGGTTGCTGGCAACCCCTGGCGTTTTTCAGCAAACACCTGCGACCACCCGAGCTCAAATACAGTGCTTTCGACCAGGAACTGTTGGCGCTATACCTGGCAATCCAGCATTTCAGGTACTTCTTAGAAGGTAGGCCCTTCACCGCGTTCACGGACCACAAGCCGCTTACCTTTGCGTTCACGAAGGTGTCCGATCCCTGGTTGTCCTGCCAGCAGCGCCATCTGTCCTACATCTTTGAATATATGACAGATGTCCGGCACGATTCGGGTAAGGACAATGTCGTGGCGGACGCGCTCTGTCGCCCTAACATTCATGCCCTTTCCCAAGGGGTACACTTTGAGGCGTTGGCAGAGGCACAGCAGGCAGATGAGGAGATCCCTAGTTACAGAACTGCAGTCTCTGGTTTGCAGCTCCAGGACCTCCCCGTAGGCCCAGGTGAGAGGACCCTACTCTGTGACGTCACCACCGGCCAACCCCATCCTGTCGTCCCGGCACCCTGGTGGCGACGCGTTTTCGACTCCATTCATAACTTAGCGCATCCCTCCATCCGGACAACTGTCTGGATGGTCTCCAGCAGGTTCGTTTGGCACGGACTCCGCAAGCAAGTCAGTGAATGGGCCAAAACGTGCATGCACTGCCAGACGGCCAAGGTGCAGCAGCACACCAGAGCTCTGCCACAGCAGTTCCACCCCACCCACCGGCGTTTCGACCACATTCATGTGGATATCGTGGGCCCCCTGCCAGTGTCCTGATTGCCACCTGGGTGTCCCGCTTTGGTGTACTGGCCCACATTACCTCCGAAAGAGGAGTCCAGTTCACCTCCAGCCTGTGGTCAGCTATGGCCAGCCTTTTGGGGACACAGCTGCACCACACAACTGCCTACCACCCACAGTCGAACGGCCTGGTGGAGAGTTTCCACCGTCACCTAAAGTCGGCTCTCATGGCCCGCCTGAGGAGCTAACTGGGTGGACGAGCTTCCCTGGGTCCTACTTGGCATCCGCCCAAAGACGATCTGCACGCCTTGTCGGCCGAGTTGTTGCACAGCGCACCCTTGGTCGTCCCCGGGGAGTTCATACCAGCCCCAAGGGGGCACGAGGAAGAACTCGCAGCAGTCTTGGGCAGACTACGCGAGAGGCTCAGCAACCTGGCCCCCACACCCACTTCGCAGCATGGGCAGAACCCGACCTGCGTACCCAAAGACCTGCAGAACTGTAAGTTTGTGTTTGTACGAAGGGTGGGCATCGGCCACCGCTGCAACGGCCCTACGAGGGGCCGTTTATGGTGATCAGGAACAATGGGTCCACGTTCGTGCTGGACGTTGGGGGGAGAGAGGAGGTTTTCACGGTGGATTGACTCAAACCGGCCCATGTGGACGTGGCGCAGCCGGTCGAGTTTCCGGCACTGTGGCGCAGAGGCCGACCTCCCAAACAGGGTCCGGCCCAGACTGTGGACATTGGGGGGGGGGGGGGGGGGTTATGTAGCGACCCACTTCCTAGCGCACTCGAACCAGCTCACAAATAGCCAGCGCGCCGCCACAAAGGCCAGTCCCAAAAGGGCGCCAGGTCTGCTTCACCAACAAAGGGAAAAGCCCGCGCGGGACGGTGAATACGTGCCCCCTACAGCATCCGCGCGCGGGACAGGACTGTGAATACGTGCCCCCTACAGCATCTGCGCCCAGGGAGAGCGGGATCAGGGAGGCTTTAAAGCGAGGCTGTGAAGTTCGAATAAAATCTTTTTTAACTGCAGTTTACCGACTCCGTGTCGTTATTTCAGCGCTGTGTGTGGCACACCGCTACACAACAAACATTTCTGTTGAAGGGAAATTACGGGTGGTCAATAAATTCATGTAAAAAAAGGTTTTTGATTGGAATCAAACTAACAAGAGTAAAGAATGCAGTATGTCATTTTGCTTGCATCTAAAAATCATTATACTTGTTATTAAGAGAACAACTAAGTAACTGACAGTGTTTGTGGGTTTTAGCAGATAATTGCATTAAGATTTGATTGCTACATATGATCTAATAAACAAAACGTTTTTATACAGAATGGAAAGAAATCAATGTTGCCATGGCTATCTGTCAATAAGCTTTATTGGTGGTTTCTTGCCAATGCTGTTTATAATGTGATTTTCTTCAGAGCGTTTTGTTGCAGCCAAATTGAAATTCTCGGTTTATATTTCCATTCATTGTGTACTGCACTTCAATTATTTTAGCTGAAACCCAATGACACAGAACAGTATCAATGAAAGAACAAAGAACAATCCTAGCTATTTTGACGGGATATATTGGGAACTGTTTTTTTTAATTGCAAATTTGTAGATTGGTTTTGTGAGCCGTGTTAAGAGAAGGAACACAACTGAAACTCATTTTACTGGGAAAAATATCAGCTTCCTTTCCAAATTGCATAAAAAAGTGATGAGGTTAGGAGAAAGCTGAATGAAAAAAATCTGCTATTTAGAGATTAACTATTTGAGGTAGAAGTTCATATAGATTAGTTTAGGTTTGATTTATTCATCACATGTTTATCAAACATACAGTGAAATGTGCTGCTTGCGATAACAACCAACAGTCTGAGGAAATGCTGGGGGTTGCCCGCAATTAGCACCATCATATCATACCCACAATTTTAGCTTTGTTCTGTTACGTACCCCGTAACTGGGTCACTTACCAGCAAAGATAGAGAGGTCTGTTGAAGTCTGATGGTACTATTTTTAACAGTATTTATTGATAAAAATACACAAAAATAATATCAAAGCAAACGTACAGATAATATATGTCATCAATACTAAATCTAAAAGCGCGGGTATAATAAGAAATAGCTCTATCGTTGTCTAGGGGATAATGTATTGTCCGATGGAAATATAAAAGTCACTCAAGTTCATTCAAGCTGCAGCTTTTTGGTTGGAGAGAAAGACGGATGTTTAACTTGCCCATTCCTTTTATGACGTCAATCCTTCGAGAGTCGTTGGGGGCTGATTTCCCCTTTGTGGTTAGCTGAAGCCGTGCTTCCGTGGTAAAGGCCCACCAATTCCGAGGCAAATGGAAAAGGACGCACGTGGACTTTTCCACCGGGTTTTGCTATTACACTGTTACAGGAGTTCTAGCATTTCTTCTGGTGCGTCTCAAGGGGCTGTTCCCCAGACCCTCTTTTATCCTGACTCACAGGGTCTCAGATGTCAATCAGGTTGGGATGATGCAATCCCTCCACCAACCCCCCCTCGGTTCATTGCCTGGGGGCTTCGATGAATCATACAGTATTCAATACACAATTCCGTCTCCAAGAGACAATAGCCGTTATCAATTGTTCCGCCTTTTGGAGGCCAGGACACATTCCAAACTCTTTGTGGATTCTGCATGTCTCTCTCTCATTTCCTGGGTCTCCTGACCTGATTTAATAGTGATCTTGCGATTCTCAAAAAGGAGGGGGCCACGGACTTAACAGTTCTAAGAGTCCAGAGTTAAATAACTTGGTGACAGCTGATATTGAACTAACTAGCAAGTTGTCCCGTCCCAATAATCAACAAGTATTTCTTATAATGTGATAGAGTGCAAGAAAATATGATCAGGGAAAGTGCAGGTGACTCTTCAAGCCTCACCCACTGTTTTATATGATTATGGTTATTTTGCTGTAGTCCTGAAT
Source organism: Hypanus sabinus (assembly GCF_030144855.1). Lineage (NCBI taxonomy): Eukaryota > Metazoa > Chordata > Chondrichthyes > Myliobatiformes > Dasyatidae > Hypanus > Hypanus sabinus. Next base: position 74,430,424 of record NC_082714.1, on the reverse strand, counting down.
GATTCCTTTGTACTAGTTCCCATAGCCCTCAATTCCCTCATTTTTCAACATTCTATTTCCTCTTCAAATATCTCCAATTATCTAGCTTACAAAAGACATAAGACAGAATTAGGCCATTTGGCCCACTGAATGTGCTCCACTATTCCATCATGGCTGATTTACTAACCCTCTCAAAACCATTCTTCTGCCTTTTCCCTGTAACTTTGGACATTCTTACTAATTAAGAACCTAACAAACTCTACTTCAGTGACTTGGCCTTCACAATTGCAGGGAGCATTGAATTTCACAGAGTCAGCATCTCCATCTAAAGAAATTCCTCCTCATCTTTGTTCATAAGAACATAAGAAATAGGAGCAGGAGTAGGTCATCTGGCCCGTTGAGCCTGCTCTGCCATTTGACAAGATCATGGCTGATCTGCCTATGAACTCATCTCCACCGAGCTGCCTTTTCCCTAAACCCTTAATTCACTACTATGCAAAAATCTATCCAACCTTGTCTTAAATATATTTTTTGAGGTAGCCTCCACTGCTTCATTTGGGAGAAAATTCCAGATTCACTACTCTTTGGGAAAAGCACTTCCTCCTCATCTCAATCCTAAATCTACTCCCCCGAATTTTGAAGTTATGACCCCTAGCTATCCCCTTCATGATTTTATATGCTTCTATAAGATCTTCCCTCATTCTTTTGAACTCCAGCAAGTATAGTCCCAGGAGACACAATCTCTCCTCATTGTCTAACCCCCTCATCTCTGGAATCAAGCTGGTAAACCTCCTCTGCACCGTCTCCAAAGCCAGTATATCCTTCCTCAAGTAAGGACACCAAAACTGTATGCAGTACTCCAGGTGTGGCCTCACCTGGACCCTGAACAGTTGCAGCATAACCTCCCTGCTGTTAAATTTAATCCCTGTAGTGATGAAGGCCAACATTCCACTTGCCTTTTTGATACCCTTCTGCATATGCAAACTAACCTTTTGCGATTCCTGCACAAGCACCCCAAGTCCCTCTTGCATGCTTCAATTTTTTACTGTTTAAATAATAATCTGCTTTAATTTTTCCTCCCAAAGTGGATGACCTTACATTTACCAACATTGTACTCCATCGCTCTGCAGACTCTCTGTATCTTCTGCACAATTTGCTTTTCCACTCAATTTAGTGTCATCAGCAAATTTAGATCAGCAAACTCGTCCCCACTTCCAGATCGTTAATGTATATCATGAACAGTTGCGGGCCCAGCACCGACCCTTGTGGCACACCACTTACCACTGACTGCCAGCCAGAGAAACACCCATATATCCCAACTCTCTGCTTTCTATTAGTTAACCAATCCTCTATCTATGCTAATACGTCACCCCCAACTCTATGCATCCTTATCTTAATGGATAAATCTTTTGTGCGGCACCTTATTGAACGCCCTCCGGAAATGCAAGTAAATAATATCCATCTGTTCCCTTCTATCCACTGTGCTTGTTATATCCTCAAGGAACTCCAGTAAGTTTGTCAAACAGGACCTGTCTTTGCTGAATCCATGCTGTCTGCCTGATGGATCCATTTATTTCCAGATGCTTCACTATTTTTTCTTTAATGATAGCTTCAAGCATTTTCCCAACTACTGATGTTAAACTAACTGGCCTATAGTTACCTGTCTTTTACTTCCATCCTTTTTTGAACAGTGGCATGACATTAGCCATCTTCCAATCCGCTGGGACCTGCCCAGAGTCTAGAGAATTTTGGTAAATTATCTCCAAGGCTCTACTATAACTTCTACCATTTCATTCAGTACCCTGGGATGTATTCCATCAAGACCTGGAGACTTATCTATCTTCAAGCCCACAAGTTTGTTCAGCACTACCTCTTTAGTGATAACTATTGTATTGAGGTCCTTATCTCCCAGACTGGCTCAAGCTGAGAGGAAGGTATCAGTAACATTACAACAGTGGGGTGCAGAAGAGCATCACTGAATACACAACACATCGAACGTTGAAGTGATTGGGCTACAGCAACAAAAGATCATAAACACATACCCGTTGGGCACTTTATTAGGGATAAGAGGTACCTCATAAAGTGGCCAATGGAAGTATATGTAATGATTAGTTCTAGTTTCAAAAGTCTATTGATTATTCTAACTACAATGAAAAATTTTTAACACTTTCAAACCAATCTAATATCCAAATCTTGACCTGGCACTGTCATTTTTGACTGGAGTTTCATTTGCCATTATTTAATATTTCAGATCTTGATGCACTCACAAGAATGCTCTGGTTTTCCATTTCCATTTCAAAGTGGATAACTTTACACATTTCCAGATTATGTTCCATCTGCTTTGTACCTGCATCAACACATAGTGCCACCTAGTTCAACATCATTGGTAAACTGGCATATATTATATCTGTTCCAATGTTTGATCGACCTATCATGTTAATTAGAAAACTTCTATCTAAGTTTATAAGATTATGAGAGACATAGATAAAGCCACCATCTTTTCAGAACAGAATCAAGGTATAACAGCACTGGCATATATCCTGATATTTTGTTTTGTGGCAGCGGTACACTGCAATACATAATAATAAAAACTATATTATATTAATATAAATTATATTAAGTGTGTATTAAATATATAATTAAGTAAGTAGAGTGAAAAGAGAAATAGTGAGGTAATGTTCATGGCTTCATTGTCCTTTCAGAAATCTGATGTGGAGGGGAAGAAGCTGTTCCTGAATGGTTGAGTGTGTGTCTTCAGGATTCTGTATATCCTCCTTGATGTCAGCAATGAGAAGAGAGCATGCCCTAGGTGATGGGGTCCTTAATAATGGTGCCCCCTTTTTACGGTTTTGAGGACATCCTCGATGCTGGGGATGCTAGTGCCCATGATGGAGCTGGCAGTTTACAACTTTCTGCAGCTTTTTCCAATCCTCTGCAGTAGTTCCCCCATACCAGGCAGTGATGCAACCACTTAGAATGTTCTGCACAGTAAATCTATAGAAATTTACAAGTGTCTGTGGTGACAAATTAATTTTCCTCAAACTCTTAACAAAATATAGCTGCTCAAAACACAAAAATACAACTACAGATGCTGTGGATCAAAGAATACGTACACAACGCTGGAAGAACTCAGCAGGTCAGGCAGCATCTGTGAGAAAAGAGTAGCCAACGTTTCGGGCCGAGACCTTTCATCAGGAATGGGGGGGAAGAGAGGGCTGAAGCCCAGTAATAGAGATAGGGGAGGGGGTAGGGCCTAGAGGCGCCAGGTGGAAAACCAATCAGAGGCAAGATAAAGGGGGAGGGGGAGGGGATAAGCATGAAAGAACTGTAGAGATAAAGAAGCAGAAAGTTGAAAGGGGAGAGAGGCAGAGGGGGATCTGGGATAGGGGAAGGGGGAGGGGGAGGGAATTACCAGAAATTGGAGAATTCAATGTTCAGACCACCAGGCTGGAGGCTACCCAGACGGTAGATGAGGTGTTGCTCCTCCAACCTGAGTTTGGTCTCATCATGGCAGTAGAGGAGGCCATGTATGGACATATCAAGATGGGAATGAGAGGCAGAGTTGAAGTGGGTGGCAAGCGGGAGGTCCTGTCTATATATATGCTGTCGTGTCTTCTTTGTAATTGTATCAGTATGTTGGGCTCAGATATGTTGACAGCCAGGAACTTGAAACTGCTCATTCTTTCCATTTCTGATCCCTCAATGAAGATTGCTGGGGGTCCCAGAGTGGACCCCTGTAGAACACCGCAAGACACCAACCTCCAGGCAGTAAATGCTCTATCTACAACCATGCTCAAGACAATTCTAAATATTTTTTGGAAATATTTGAAGTAGAGCTTTCATGAAGAGAGGCTCAAACTGTGCAACTGTGATTAATGTCAGTGGGTAATTATTCTATCATTATTCAAAACTATTTTTCAATTTTACAAAAAAATTTGGTAACATCAAAGAATCCAACTTACCTTCATGTTCTTTTTCTGTCATTCCAGCTTTCTTCATTTTTTTTGGTGTTTTCATAAAAAGGGGAAATATTGTCCTCAGTCCAAGGATATCTACAAACTTGTGACAGTTATCGGACCCTTCAGGGCCGATCACAGCATGGTCCAACACCTTTAAAGCACTGGCGCGAGACATCTTCTTTTCCCTATGAAACAAATCATAAAGGTTTGATTAAAACACTATATCGTATGCAGTGATTAAGAAGATTTCTGTAAAAATTTTAAGACTTGCTTCAAATCCTACTTATAGTTAAACTTCAGAAATCTGGCACTTTTGGGATGTTGATAGTCAGAGACCAGCAGATTTTCCGGGCTACTGGATGTTACTTGTATTCATACACCAAATTTTTTTTTAAGACAAGCTACATAGTAGGGGAACAAATTTCTCAATGAACCCATTATTTAAAGGACGTAGGAAATATAGAGGTGCTCTGGCTGTGGCCTCTGGATGCAGTCCCGCCTAGGCTCCTGACCCCGAGCTCTAGACCCTAACCCTGGCCCCAGCAGCACAACCAGCCTGTAGTTGTAGATCCCTGACACTGTCAGTACACACCCGTTCACACCTTGGGCCCCCAGCTCTCATTGCAGACTAATTAATGTACCAGGTGCTGATCCGTCACAACATCTGAATAATCAGGTGCTGGAGTTAGACTGTAATATGAGGATTATTTCTTTATAGGCCACAGCTATTCTTTAAGAACAACTCCACATTTGAGACCGCCACAATGAAGCAGAATTATTACTAATGTTTCCATAGGAGATGTGAAATATTCTTGGATGCAAATGTAAACCTGTGGATTCATTTGATTGTGGGCAAGCTGGCATTAAATGAAGCTCAAAATACTGTAGATGCCGGGATCATGGATTAAAAAAAACATTGTTGGAACTCAATGAATCAGGCAAAGGGATGGCTGACATTATGGATGAGACTCCTTTTTAGGGCCATCAAGCTTCAATGTGATTTTCCATTGTAAACTATTTAAACACATTTGCTTTTGCTTAAAGAGCACTTTTCCATTTTTCTTCAATTGTCTGTGAGATTAATTGAAGACAGTGTGGCAGCATAATTTTGATCCAAAATCAAAACAAAACAATTGTCAACAGTCTTTGTCCCCATGGAGTTGTTATTCTTGCGTGGCATACCCACAGCTCCAATGATTGGTCCAAAGAGTCAAATTCCTTAATTCAATCTTTTATTAACAATTAGCAAACATACAATTAAGTAATACTGAATGTTATCTTGGCAGTCAGCAAAGTTATGATCTCCGCAGTGCCAAACTGCAAACTGTCAAGAAGTAAGTATGCATACATAATTTTTCTCCTGTGGCATTTACTACGCCCCCACTAGTGAACAGTTACCACAATACACATAATAAATGTACAGCACAAAACACATGGCTGGATGGTATATAGATGGTATGAACAAAATAATAGTATGTACCTTCCAAAATGAAACTGTTATGGCCCTTCTCGTCTCTTAAACTAAAAGGAAAAGTGAATTGCTAAGGAAATATTGATCAACCGCATACAGTGCCTTGTAAAAGTATTCAGCCCCAACCTTTTGTTCATGTAAATGAGTATTACAACCAGGGATTTAGATCAATTTAACTCTGAATTTTTATTTATGTATCACATGCTTCTTTTATCCCAGCAGAGCCCTAAAATAGAGAAAATTGTAAAGCATGAAAAACCAAAAATTCAAAGTAAATGAACTGTCTGCATTTCAAAAGGTTTCATCCCCCTTTGTTCAGTACTTAGTTCAACCATCCCTCACAACTATTACAGTCAGCAGTCTTTTTGAATAAGTTTGCACAACGCGATGGAGCAAGATTTGCCCATTCTTCTTTGCAAAATTTTTCAAGCTGTGGCAGGTTAGTTGGGAAACAACCTTGAGGTATGCCAGAGATGTCCAATCAGGACTTTGACTGGACCACTCAAAGACATCAATTTTCTTCACCTGAAGCCACTCCATAGCTGCTCTGGCAGTGTGCTTGGGTTGTTGTCCTGCTGAAAGATGAACTTCCTACCCTGATTAAGCTTTCTGGCAGAGGCTAGCAGGATCTCTCCTTATTTAGCAGCATTCACCGTCACATCAATCCCGACCAGATTTTTAGTACATTGTTGACAGGTTTTGGAATGTTTCTTTTGATTTGACATGATGCATAATGTTATTCAGATTAGCTCAAAAAATCCTACTTCAAAATATTTTAAATTTAGAAACTGAGACTGCAAAATGATAACACAAGGAAATCTGCAGATGCTGGAAATTCAAGCAACACACACAAGACCCTTCGTCAGGACTAAATGAAAGAAGAGGTAGTAAGAGATCTCTTACGATCTCTTCTTTCAGCTAGCTAGTCCTGGCGAAGGGTCTCAGCCCGAAATGTCCACTGTACTTCTTCCTATAGATGCTACCTGGCCTGCTGTGTTCCACCAGCATTTTGTGTGTGTTGCAGTAAAATGTTAAATAGTTGTGGAGGCTGGATACTTATTCAAGGCACTGTAACATCCCAAAAGAGCTGCGAATAAGCAGCTAATTAGGTATACAGGGAAAGTGGCTCATTAGCAGCAGACTTCATGGCCTTATTGAGGAGAACATGATTCTCCTGTGAGGCATAACCAGAGGCACAGGCAAGCAATCTGAGAAGGAAGCAACACAGAATAAGGAGTTAGACATTTTCAGCTGACAAGGAAATTTTTGTCATAGATATTTTGTTTTTCTTTTAAAGAGATCACCTTATCTTAATTGCTGCTTGAATCCTGATACTAAAAAGCCCTGTTTTTAGCTTCCATTATTGGTGTCCATCTTTACAAGTCTTCCCTCAGATACTTCTCTTTCATTAATAAGGAGCAATGTTTGTAAGTTTTATCCACAGTGTGGACCTACTTGCACCATAAATGAATCTAAGTGTCTGCCCACGCTTCATATTAAAAACAAAGGAGTCAATATTACATGCTCAACTGAACTGAGGCAAATATTAACCCCTCAACTGACATCTGTGAAATCTTATCTGGTCATCATTTTATTGCTGCTTGTGATAGTATTCTGTTTGCCTTATTGCTCTCAATATATATCAACAACAATTCCAGACTTTATCTTGGGATATGAAACACAGAATAGTACAGCAACCTACAAACCATTCAGCCCACGATGTTGTGCTGGCTGATCATTCTAACCCTTCTCTCCTACATATCCCTCCATTTTCTTTCATCCAATTTGCCTATCTAAGAGCCTCTTAAATGTCCCTAATATATCAGCCTCTACCACTACCAGGAGAGAAGGATATGTGGCAATGTGCTCCATGCACTTATCACTCTGTGTTAAAAATCTGCTTCTGATATCCCCCTATACTTCCGTCCAATTACCTTAAAATTATGCCCTCTTATATTGGTCTTTGCCGGCCTTAGTGCTATGGGGTGGGGGGGGGTTAAACAAGATTTGCAGGGGATTGGGAACCAGAGCGCCAGAGTAGACAGTGGAGCAGGGCTGAAAATAAATGATGTTAAAGTTTCATGCAAAGTCAAGGGTTGTGTGTGGTGTTAATAATCTTCTGAGGTGTGTCTATTTCAATGCGAGGAGTATTGTGGCGAAGGCTGATGAGCTGAGGGCGTGGATTGACACTTGGAATTATGATATTGTAGTCATTACTGAAACTTGGCTACAGGAAGGGCAGGATTGGCAGCTTAATGCTCTAGGGTTCTGATGTTTCAGATGTGATAGTGGCAGATGGAAGATGGGTGTGGGGGTGGGTGGCACTGCTGGTCAGGGAAAATGTTACAGCAGTGCCCAGGCAGGACAGATTAGGGGGCTTGTCTACCGAGGCCATATAGGTGGAGCTGAGAAACAGGAAAGGTATGACCTAATGGGGTTGTATTATAGACCACCCAATTGTCAGTGAGAATTGGAGGAGCAAATCTGCAGAGAGATAGCAAACAACTGCAGGAAACATAAAGTTATGATAGCAGGGGATTTTAATTTTCCACATATTGATTGGGACTCCCATACTGTTAAAGATCTAGACAGGTTAGTTTGTAGAATGTGTTCAGGAAAGTTTTCTAAATCAATATATAGAGGTACCAACTAGAGAGGATGCAATATTAGATCTCCTATTGGGAAACGAGTTAGGACGGGTGACGGAAGTGTGTGTAGGGGAACACTTTGCTTCCAGTGATCGTAATACCATTAGTTTCAACTTGATCATGGATAAAGATAGATCTGGTCCTCGGGTTGAGGTTCTAAACTGGAAAAAGACAAATTTTGAAATGAGGAAGAATCTAAAAAAATGTAGCTTGGGACAGGTTGTTCTCTGGTAAGGATGTCATTGGTAAGTGGGAGGTCTTCAAAGGAGAAATTTTGAGAGTGCAGAGTTTGTATGTTCCTGTCAGGATTAAAGGCAAAGTGAATAAGAATAAGGAACCTTGGTTCTCTAGGGATACAGCATTGGAACTCTGATAAAGAAGAAGAGAGATATGTATGACATGTATAGGAAACAGGGTGCAAATAAGGTACTTGACAAGTATCAAAAGTGCAAAAAAATACTTAAGAAAGAAATCAGGAGGGCTAAAAGAAAACATGAGGTAGCTTTGGCAGTCAAGGTGAAGGATAATCTACAGGTATATTAAGAGCAAAAGGACAGTAAGGGATAAAGTTGTTCCTCTTGAAGATCAGAGTGGTCGGCTATGTATGGAACGAAAGAAATGGGGAGATCTCAAATGGGTTTTTTGCATCTGTATTTACTAAGGAAACTGGCATGGAGTCAATGGAAACAAGGCTAACAGGTAGTGAGGTCATGGAACCTATACAGACTGAAGAGGAGGAGGTGCTTGCTATCTTGAGGCAAATCAGAGTCCCCGGACCTGACAGGGTATTCCCTCAGACCTTGAAGGAGACTAGTGTTGAAATTGCAGGGGCCCTGGCAGATATATTTAAAATGTCGATATCTACGGGTGAAGTGCCGGGGGATGGGAGGATAGCTCATGTTGTTCCGTTATTTAAAAGAGGCTCTAAAAGTAATCCGGGAAATTATAGGCCTGTAAGTTTGACGTTGGTAGTAGGTAAATTATTGGAAGGAGTACTAAGAGATAGGATCTACAAGCATTTAGATAGACAAGGACTTATTAGGGAGAGTCAACATGGCTTTGTGCATGGTAGGTCATGTTTAACAAATCTATTAGAGTTTTTCGAGGAGGTTACCAGGAAAATGGATGAAGCTAAGGCAGTGGATGTTGTCTACATGGACTTCAGTAAGGCCTTTGACAAGGTCTCGCATGGGAGGTTAGTTAGGAAGATTCAGTCATTAGGTATACATGGTGAGGTAGTAAATTGGATTACTTGGCTCAATGGGAGAAATCAGAGAGTGGTAGTGGAGGATTGCCTCTCTGAGTGGAGGCCTGTGACTAGTGGTGTGCCACAGGGATCAGTGCTGGGTCCATTGTTAATTGTCATCTATATCAATGATCTGGATGATAATGTGGCAAACTGGATCAACAAATTTGCAGATGATACAAAGATTGGAGGTGTAGTGGACAGTGAAGAAGGTTTTCAAAGCTTGCAGAGGGATCTGAATCAGGTGGAAAAATGGGCTGAAAAATGGCAAATGGAGTTTAATACAGACAAGTGTGAGGTATTGCACTTGAAAGGACAAACCAAGGTAGAACATATAAAGTAAATGGTAGGGCACTGAGGAGTGCAGTAGAACAGAGGGATCTAGGAATACAGATACAAAATTCTCTAAAAGTGGCATCACAGGTAGATAGGGTGGTAAAGAGAGCTTTTGGTACATTGGCCTTTATAAATCAAAGTATCGAGTATAAGAGTTGGAATATTATGGTGAGGTTGTATAAGGCATTGGTGAGGCCGAATTTGGAGTATTGTGTGCAGATTTGGTCACCGAATTACAGGAAGGATATTAATAAGGTTGAAAGAATGCAGAGAAGGTTTACAAGGATGTTACCGGGACTTGAGAAAGGTTGAATAGGTTTGGACTTTATTCTCTGGAACGTAGAAGAATGAGGGAGACTTGATAGAGGTATATAAAACTATGATGGGTATAGATAGAGTGAATGCAAGCAGGTTTTTTCCACTGAGGCTAAAGGAGAAAAAAACCCAGAGTACATGGGTTAAGGGTGAAGGGGGAAAAGTTTAAAGGGAACATTGGGGGGGGGGGGGCTTCTTCACGCAGAAAGTGGTAGGAGTATGGAATGAGCTGCCAGACGAAGTGGTAAATGCCGGCTCACCTTTAACATTTAAGAAAAACTTGGACAGGTACATGGATGAGAGGTGTATGAAGGGATATGGGGCGGGTGCAGGTCAACGGGACTAGGCAGAAAAATGGTTCGGCACAGCCAAGAAGGGCCAAAAGGCCTGTTTCTGTGCTGTAATGTTCTATGGTTCTAAGAAAAAGGTGCATCCATCCACTCGATTTATGCCTATTATCACCTTATTCACCTCTCATCCCCTTTGCTCCAAAGAGAGTAAGCCTGACTTGTTCAATCTTTCCTCATAAGACATGCTCTCTAATACAGAAAGAATCCTGGTAAATCTCTGTACTCTCTCTATAACTTCCAATAACAAGGTGACCAGAATTGAGTACAATACTCCAAGTGTTGTGTAACCATAGTTTTATAAGACTACAACATTACATTGTGGTTTTTAAGCTCAAACCAATTAATAAAGGTCAACACAGCACACCTTCTTAAAACACCCTATCAACTTGTGTGGCAAATTTGAGTGATCTATACACGTGGACCCAAAGTTCCCTCTGGTTCTGCACACTGCCGAGAATCTTGCCACTAACCTTGTATTCTGCCTTTTAAGTTCCACCTTCCAAAGTGAATCAATTCACACTTTTTTGGATTGAACTTTATCTACCATCTCTCAGCCAAGCTCTGCATCCTATTAATGTCCCGTTGTAACCTATGACAACCTTTTATGCTATCTGCAATAATACCAACCTTAATGTCATCTACAAAATTACTAACGAACCCTTCTAATTCATCATCCAAATCATTTGCAGAAACCACAAAGAGCAGGGGCATGAGAGCAGATTCCTGCAAGACACCACTGGTTACGACCTCTGGCAGAATAGGCTCTATTACCACACTCTGTGTGACTGTGAGCAAGTTCATTCTGAATGTTGATATTGTGAAAAGGTCTACAAAAGCTGTATTTTTAAACAAGAAATTGTTAAATATTTGTAAATTACATCAAGTAGGTTTAGTTTCTTCCAGTGTTAAAAAAGCATATTTAAGAGATTCCCTTTGTAATGTAACTCTTGTACTTCAACCTCCTGCTTTTATATTGTCACTGAAATATACCAGATTATCCTGTGTGAAACAGAGATTAAAATTCAGAGGTCCAATGCCAAGGAGTATTTTGCTGTGATAAGACAAATACAGGTGCATGCACCACATTATCAAGGATGTACTTTTCTTTTAATGCTCTAAGCATCAAGGCACCTACACAGAAAACCTAAATCTACTGACTTCTAAAATAAAAAAAAACTTCTTTAGACAATTTCCTGGCAAAAAGAAAATATAAAAATCAACAAATGCTGCTTTCTATTATTAGTAGAAGAGAACAACAAAGACTGGGGAACCACAGAATGAAATCTTGGAGCTAGTAACATTTCAAGGTGAGGAAATATTGCATTCTCTGGACCTCAACCAGAAGCCGTGATCAAGTCTGAGCCAGATAAAATACAATTTACATTTTGACATTACAGATAAGCAGCATGTCCAATTCCAGAATATACAATCTATTTATGCTTTATTTTTTTTGGATGTACCCAAAATGATTTATGCACTGCAAAGCTATATGACAGTTGAAAATATGGGTAAGTTATGAGATACAATCTGTCCTTTAAATTTATTAACACATATCAGTGCCAAATATGCAATCATCATGTTAGGACATATGAAGTTTTTGTAGGACATACAAGGCATGATTGATAAGTTCACGGCCTAAGTTAGAAGGAGTCAATTTTAGAAAACCTAGCACATTTATTTTTCCTACATTTACACACTTAGTCCAGCAATCATGGAGCATATGGATCCCTCCTTTGTAGAAGTTAGCGCTTTGGACCTCCAGGAGTGGTCCACAGCATGCGGTGATTGATAAGTGCGTGGCCTAAGATGGAAGGAGATGAGTTATTAACTTTAAGCTTTCTGCACTTTCACTCAAAGAGTTGAACTGCACGTGCATGTAACGAGAGCTGTATAACTCACCTTCTACTTTCGGTCACAAACCTATCAATCACCCCTGCTGTGGACCACCTGGAGGTCCAAGATGCTCTGTTTACATGCACGTGCAGTTCAATTCTTTGAGTGATAATGCAGAAATTTTCAAGCTAATAACTCATCTCTTTCTACCTTAGGCGACAAACATCAATCACCTCTGCTGTGGACCACTTCTACAAAGAAGAGATCCGTATGCTGCACGACTGCTGAGCTAAGTGTGTACATGTAGGAGGGGACTATGTTGAAAACTAAGTATGCTAGATTTTCTAAAATTGACTCTTTCTACCCTAGGCCACGAACTTATCAATCACCCCTTGTAGTTATTACATTTTGGAATGATTCCTTGTACTGTTCACATGTGCTGTTGTTGCACTGCTTGAAATCAGATATCAGTGGTAAGGTTATGTGATACCTTACTAACTGCATAAATTCAATGAACAAGGTTTCACAATACTGATTTACTTTTCATTCCTCTAAATTACTCATCAAGGAGAAATGTTTATTGTTCTGCAGCATCCAAAACCAAATTAAATAAAAGATAAATTTATTCTGCAAAGCACAACAGGAGTGCAAGTAAGCTACAATGTATATCTGGCTCGCTTTTCTAATCACTGTCCTTGCATCCATGTCCTCAAGGGTGTGTGGCCGCACAGTAACTGAAATGCTTCGCGCACATATCCTTTCTTGCCACATAGCTGGAATATTCTTTTATATAATGTTAATTTAAAGAGCTGTGTAGTTTTCAGGCCATGTAAAAAATTCCTGCTCAGAGCAATGGTTGGTCCAAACAGCTGTTAATAAAGAAATTAGAAGGAACATTGCACATCATTATGCTTGGAATTTGAGAGCGTTTCTTCAGACTTTTGAATTATAATGAAACAGTATCAACAGGAATTATGATTTGCTAAATTATGAGTCATTAAACCATACAAGGCCTTATAATTTATATAAATAAAACTGTCCAGGTAATCCATGTTTACACAAAAATCTTATTAAAAAACTGTTAGACCATTAAGGAGTGTTTTTGCTTCATAATGCCTTTAAAGCCCTGGTGTTAATAACATTGATGCCCCCAGTGTATGGAAATCAATGGATAAAGCACGAACAACAATGACTAAGACCTGTTATTTTGCTTGTCAGAAGCAGCAGTGCAAGTATCAGCCCGTTTTGTCTGCACAATCCCTGAGTAAAACTATGAGTAATTCATTAGTACATAAATAATCAGCTGAGTGTTTCATTGCAGATCACTTTCAGATGAACAAAATCTACACTCGTTATGCATTTTACAACTAACACTTATTGAATAAAAATTAGGTTCCGAAATCAATGAGACATTCAATTGCCTTCTTTGCTGTTGACAAGTTTTAGTAATATTTGCCTTGTTGTCTCCAATGTACTAGACAGTCGATTCCAGTTCTATGGAGCAAAGCATGCCTGACTGACTGTTGTTAACATTTAACTTTTTAGAAATCAATACACTTATTGCACTGTTCCCTACTGATTTGGGAAATATTTATTCTTTAAACTTCAAATGAGTTACTTCTATAGGTGGCCTGATTGAATGGTCTACCTTTATTCTTGTAAGGAAAATACTTTTTAGCAACTCGAAAGACATGATATTGCAGCTTTTTCTCATAATGCACAAAAAAACTTCAAATTCTCAAATTATCAAACAATTACAGTGTTAAACAAATGGTTAATTTTTCTCACCTTAAACAACAACTAACAAGCAAATAAACAGTGAGTTCAGAATTATTAAAAAATTGAAGATACTAGGAACCTTAAATAGAAAAAAGAAAATACTAAGATCAGGTCAGACAATATCCATAGAAAAAGAATTATTGTTTTTGTTGGAAACTCTTTACAAGAACATGTCTGAGAAAGGGTCTCTGGGCTAAAACATTATTAGTATTATTTGTATGGTTGAGTTCATTACAGGAACAGTAGTTCTAGGTTTGGTGTGATGTCATGACCCAGAATTGATTTGGAGCTGAAGGAAAAGGAACCCTTAGGAGGCAGTGACCATAATATGATAAATTCATTGCACAGTTTGAAAAAGAGAAGCTAAAATCAGACATAACAGTATTATAGTGGGGCAAAGAGAATTTGGGTAGTGGGGTGGAGATACATCTCTACCAAAGAAAGGGTAAGTCCCTACTTTCATCTGCCAGCCTGCAGGTCACCCTAGGACAAGGTGTAGCACCTGCCTAGCCCAAGGTCGCTTGAAGCCATGGGAGCAGGTGGTGGATGGTCACATGAGTACCTGGTGTACATCAAAAGTCATGGTTATGCAACCACTGATGCTAGGCAGACAATTTCTGAAGAATATTGATAAAGGTTTGGGTCACCCATCTGGTAAAGACAGCCCAGAAGAAGGCAATGGCAAACCACTTTAGGAAAAAAAATTTGCCAAGAGCAATCATGGTCATGGAAAGACCATGATTGTCCACACTATATGACATGGCACATACTGAACGAATGACAGGGAATTACAGTGGCATGAGATAGAGCTGGCCAAAGCTGCTTGGATGGGGACACCAGTGAGGATGATGGCAGAACAGCAATGCTGGAGTTCCTGGGAGCAATTTGGAAGGTGCGGGAAGAAAAACATCTGAAAGATGAAGAAGTATTCTAAAGGGAGGATGAGTCAACCGTGGCTGAAAAGGAAATTCAAAAACAGCATAAAGCAAGGGCTTATAATAAAACAAAAATTAGTAGGAAGCTAGAGGATTGAAAAGATTTTAAAAACCAACAGACGGCAACTAAAAAGACCATAAAGAGAGAAGAGATGAAATATGAAGGCTATAAGCGGCTTTGGGCATCGTACCTAAGAAAAGAGATTCATTGGAGAGGGTCCAGATGAGGTTCAGGAGAATTATCTCTAAAATGAAAGGGTTAACATATAAGGAGCATTTGCTGGCTCTGGGCCTGTACTCACTGAAGTTCAGCAGGATGAGGAGGAGAACCAAGATCGTTAAGAGCACCAAATTTCTTGGTGTTCACCTGGCAGAGAATCTCACCTGGTGCCTCAACACCAGCTCCGTAGCAAAGAATGCCCAGCAGCATCTCTACTTTCTGCAAAGCCTGAGGAACATCCATCTCCCACCCCCCTCCTCATTACATTCTACAGAGGTTGTATTGAGAGCATCCTGAGCAACTGCATCACTGCCTGGTTCAGAAATTGCACCATTTCGGATCGCAAGACCCTGCAGCGGATAGTGAGGTCAGCTGAGAAGATCATCGGGGTCTATCTTCCCGCCATTACAGACATTTTACACTACACGCTGCATCCGCAAAGCAAACAGCATTATGAAGGACCCCACTCACACCTCATACAAACTCTTCTTCCTCCTGCCATCTGGGAAAAGGCAAAGAAGCATTCGGGCTCTCACAACCTTACTATTGTAACAGTTTCTTCTCTTAAGCCATCAGACTCCTCAATGCCTGGAGCCTGGATTGACACCAACTCACTGCCCTCTTTTGTGCCAATTGTCTTGTTTATTATTTATTGTAATGCCTGCACTATTTTGTGCACTTTATGCAGTCCTGGGGAGGTCTGTAGTCTAGTGTAGTTTTTTTCTGTGTTGTTTTCACGTAGTTCAGTGTAGTTTTTGTACTGTTTCATGTAGCACCATGGTCCTGAAAAATGTCTCGTTTTTACTGTGTACTGTACCAACAGTTATGGTCGAAATTACAATAAAAAGTGACTTGAGATCTATTGAAATCTATTAGATATTGAGAGGCCTTGATAGAGGATGTGGAGAAAATGTTTCTTACAATGCGCTATGAGTCTACAGACTCAGAATAATGAAATATAGAAATCTACAGCACATTACAGGCCTTCGGCCCACAGTGTTGTGCCAACAATGTAACCTACTCAAGAAACTGTCTAGTTAACCTATCACACAGCCCTCTATTTTCCTAAGCTCTATGTACCTATCCAAGAGTCTCTTAAAAGACCCTATTGTATCTGCCTCCACCACCATCACAGGCAGTGCGTTCCACACACCCACCATGCTCTGTGTGAAAAACACCCCTGACATCCCCTCTGTACCTAGAGGCATATCTACTTAGAATGGAGATGAGGAAAAATTTCTTCAGCCAGAGGGTGATGAATCTGTGGAATTCATTGCCACAGACGTCTGTGAAGGCCAAGTCATTGGGTATATTTAAGGTGCAGACTGATAGGTTTTTGATTAATCAGGGTGTCATAGATTATGGGGAGAAGGCAGGAGAATGCAGCTGAGAGGGATAATAGATCAGCCATGATGGAATAACAGAGCAGACTTGATGGGCCAAATGGCCTAATTCTGCTCCTATGTTTTATGATCTTATTTTGATTTGTACAGTTTGTCTTCTTTTACATATTGGTTTTTTGTTAGTCTCCATTTGTCTATGTACAGCTTGTTGTCAAATTATACTGCATTTCATTTTTCCTGTAAATGTCTGCAAGAGAAAGAACCTTAAAGTAGTATATGGTAACATATACACACTTTGATATTACCCTTACTTTGAACTTGAACTCTCCTTCTTTATCTACAAATGCTGCCTGACCTAATGAGTGATTCAAGCACGAAGCTAATCAACCCCATATTTGGGTCTTGATGAAGGGTCTCAGTTCTAACATTGTCTTGTTTTTTCCCTTTGCAAAGTTGCTGCCTAATCTGCTGAGTTCCTCCAGCATTCTGTATGTGTTACTTTGGGTTTCTAACTATTGCAGAATCTCTTGTGCCCACATTTGGGTTTCAAGCAGAAGTTCTAATATTAGGAATAACAGGAACATTCAAAATCAATCAATATTAGTATATAATTATTCTACCTAAATATTGCTGAAACTGCATCAAGAATCACTTCTGTGTAAGCCCAGATACTAGACTTTTTTTTTACTGCGGATGGAAGTGTTTAAAGTTTCATTACCTGAGCATTAAGTTCATAAGCTGGAGCCCTTCCCCCTTCAGGAAACGATCCCTATTGGAGCTCAACATCAAGCACGAGCAAAGACTATCGAACAGGTTCTCCATCATCTCAAGCTCCTCGTTTGTACTGGGATTATGACGTTTGAATAACTAAAAGTAAAGCATAATTGTATCTGAATTAGGGCAATGTCAAACAGAAGAAATTCTGCAGATGCTGGAAATTCAAAACAACATACAAAAAATGCTAGAGAACTCAGCAGGTCAGGCAACATTCATGGTAATGAATAAACAGTTGATATTTTGTGTGGAGACCCTTCCTCAGGACTAAAAAGGAAGGGAGAAGATGATTTTCAATCTGAAGATACTTGCATTGTAGACCTCTTCCAGCAGATTTTTCATCAGTCTAACAATGGCAATGGCTGGGTGTACAACTAATAGTTCCAAATAAGTGCTTCTGATGCAAAACTAGAGTTCTACCAGTGACTGCGGCTAATGCTGCATAATTGTATGATAATACAGGAACAACGTAATAACTAAAAAAAAATCTATTTGCTGCCAAAAGTTCATCATATTTTCAGGGGGGTGCTTGAGAGCATCCTGAACAGCTGCAACACTGCCTGGTTCGGAAATTGCACCATCTCGGATCGCAAGACACTGCAGCGGATAGTGAGGTCAGCTGAGAAGATCATTGGGGTCTCTCTTCCTGCCATCACAGACATTTACACTACACGCTGCATCCGCAAAGGAAACAGCATTATGAAGGACCCCATGCACCCGTCATACAATCTCTGCTCCCTCCTGCCGTCTGGAAAAAGGCTCCGAAGCATTCGGGCTCTCACAACCAGACGATGTAACAGTTTCTTCCCCCAAGCTATCAGACTTCTCAACACCCAAAGCCTGGACTGACACCTTGCCCTACTGTCCTGTTTATTATTTATTGTAAATGCCTGCACTTTTTTGTGCACTTTATGCAGTCCTGTGTAGGTCTGTAGTTTAGTGTAGCTTTCTCTGTGGTTTTTTAATTACGTAGTTCAGTCTAGTTTTTTTGTACTGTGTCATGTAACACCATGGTCCTGAAAAACGTTGTATCATTTTTACTATGTACTGTACCAGCAGTTATGGTCGAAATGACAATAAAAGTGACTTGACTTGACCTGATTATCTGTCCACTGTGGAATAGATTAACATTTCTGGTCAAAAGGAGTGCGGAAGGATACTCCTGCTGACAGAGGAACATCTTCCTATTACATGCTAAGGAGGACTGCTCATATTGTAGTGACCACAGTTCATTGTGTCTCATACATTCAAAAGGTTAGATTCATTTACATTCCAGGACGGTTTAAAAAATCAAGGAACTTTATGAAACCAAGGC
This sequence comes from Hypanus sabinus, assembly GCF_030144855.1. Lineage (NCBI taxonomy): Eukaryota > Metazoa > Chordata > Chondrichthyes > Myliobatiformes > Dasyatidae > Hypanus > Hypanus sabinus. The sequence goes on along the minus strand of NC_082714.1, from coordinate 74,411,921 downwards.
AATTTGACCTGTCACAGCAGTGCCATATCTTTGATTGACCTGTCAGTGTAAAACTCTGATAAGTCTCCAGATCTCAAAATTTGGCATGTCTGTAAATTAGCTGCAAGCACTAACAATTTTTGATTTTAAATTTAGTCTTATTCTGTTACTACCTAAAATTTAATTTGAATATCATAATCCGGGTGATTTCTCCTCCATCACCTAAAGTTTTATTAGTGCCACAGTTGTCCAATAGTAATTTCACTCTAATTTCTCTTAAGAGAATTAGGAATATAAAAATAAGCTTTGCAGCTCGTTTCTTGGATGACAGCCATCACTTAGCTAATAAATGTACTCAAGGATGCATACAGAATATTATAAGGCAAATATCCCTTATTAGTTCAATCAATACCTTATTAGTAAAAAGAAATGCTACTTTTGTTTGAAAGCAAAGGTGACATGGCTGCACTAAGCTTATTTGTTAGTTATGATCCAAAATCTTTCTTCCTCCTTATTACAAAAGGGTTAACTTGCTTGCTTTGGATAATGCCTTTGTTCTCTCTCCCTTCTATCCCAAGTTATACACTCAGCGGCCATGTTATTAAGTATAAGAGTGGAATCTAGTGTGGTCTTGTGATGTTGCTGTAGCCATCCACTGTGTATTCAGAGTTGACTTTCGTTACACCACTGTTGTAACTCATTGAGTTACCGTTGCCTTCCTGTCAGCTTGAAACCAGTCTGGACAGTCTCTCATTAACAAGGTGTTTTTGTCCATAGAACTGCCACTCACTGGATGTTTTCTGTTTCTCACACTGTTCTCTGTAAGCTCTGGAAATCCCAAATCAGCAGATACCCAGATTGTTAGTTTGGCACCAACAATCATTTCATGGTCAAAGTCCTTTAGAACACATTTCTTCCCTATTCTGATGTTTGATCTGAACAACAACTGATCCTCTGGACCATGTCTGTGTGCTTTTATGGTTTGAGTTGCTGCCCTGATGATTGACTGATTAGATATTTCCATTAACGAGCAGGTGTACTAATAAAATGGCTATTGAATGCATGTCTATTCATGGAAGCAAAGGGTATGCTTTGCTTCCAGCAGCTCTGATCTTTATTCTCCTTGAATTTTGTAAGTCATTTCTTCTCTTCTCCATCCCTTTTAAAATAATTATCTTATGACTGTATCAGGACTATCACAATTTTTATGAAGTTGTTGCTTCTGGCTTTTATAACATCTTTATCTCAAAAATTCTTCATTTGCCATGCAGTTGTTGTGAAGGTATTTTCTGAGATATACTTACACTTTATTATTCACACTGGGGTGCTTGGATGAAGGTACTCTGTCCCACCTCCTGAACCATCATTAGGATATATGACCTTCATCCAGCATTGAGAATCTATTCTTAATCACCATTCCTGAAGAGGTTTGGGATGTATAAATTTTTTAAAGTGTGCTGCAAACACAATAATTTATATTGTGTTTAAATTTATATTTAAATTTATAATTTATAAACACAATAATATATTATTTTTTTTGGATTACAGGTGTGTGCCGCTTAATGTCCACTTGGACAACGTCCGATCGCATACACGTCCATAGACCTGATTGGAGAACATGACATAGCAGCTGTAACCAAACTTGTGTATCACGCGTCTCTTGAGTGTAATAGAGTTATGTGTTTAATTTTCTTCGAAAATATTACCGTAAAGTGAATCATGGCTTCCAAACGCAGCAAAACCACTCTTAATGATAGCAGCAGCAAGAGGCAAAGGAAAAGTATTGATTTGGAAGTGAAACAAAAGGTTATTAAACAATATGAAGGTGGAAAACTAGTAAATGCTATTGCTCGGGATTTAGGCATGTTGCACTCAACAGTCATGACAATCCTGAGAAACAAAGAAAAAATTCTCAAAGCTGTTAAAAGATCGGCTTCACTGAAAACTACAAGGCTCACAAAAATGTGAGAGGGACCTATATCAGATATGGAGAAATTGCTAAGTATATAATATGGTGTTCGCACAACGTCCAAATCACATAACTTCTGATTTCACAGAACTTATCGTGGACGTTAAGTGACGCATACCTGTATGCTTAGCACCTCAGTCCCTAACCAATCAATTTATTGATAGGAAAAACTTTGCAGAGTCAGTACTGTGGCAATGCCATCATTAAAAGGTGGGCCCAATAAGTCTATAACTGTTGCATGAACTCAGAAGCATCTCTTCAGTCTAGAAAAAGAGATTTAAGGATTAGCAACACAACAAATAGCTGGAGGAACTCGGCAGGCCAGGCATCATCTATGGAAAAAAGTACAGTCGACGTTCTGTGCAGGACCTTTGGCAGGACTTTTATTTGTCACATGTACATCATTTGTGTCAACATCCAATACAGCCCAAAGGTATACTGAAGGCAGCTCTTTAGTGTCACCACAATTCTGGTGCCAACGTAGTATGCCCAGAACCCAATAACCTTAACCCATATGTCTTTTGGAATGTGAGAGGAAACCAGAGCATCCAGAAGAAACCCAGATGGTCACAAGGAGAACGAACAAACTCCTTATAGACAGTAGCGGAAATTGAATGCCAATCTTCCACTGTCACTGTCGTTGTAATAATGTTATGCAAACCTTACGCTACTCTGCTGCCCCATGTAACAGAATATTAGAATCCAAATCAGACTTAGTACCATTGTCATCATTGTGAAATACTGTATGTTGTTTGGCAGCGGAAGTACATTGCAACACACAATAAAGAACTATAAAGAAATTTTATATTTTATAAAATTATATATATATTAAATTAAATTAGTAATGCAAAAAAAGTGAGGTAGTGTATATGGGTTCATTGCCAATCAGAAATCTAATGGCAATGGGGAAGAAACTGTTCCTGAAACATTGAGTGTGTGTCTTCAGGTTCATGTACCTTCTTCTTGATGGCGACAGGGGTCGTTAATGAAGGATGCTACCTTTTTGAGGCTAGTGCCCACGATAGAGCTGGATAATATTTAACATAATATGCTATATTTCCAAAGATATATAATGTTAACCCAGTGGGGGGTGGCCATGTGTTCTGAAGTGGCATTAGAGGAAGCAGAAGTTGTCGGATTCTTTGTGGGGAGGGGGGTAAGCGACACCCTAACTTGATACGTGAGACCTGACCAACCATTAGTAGAGCAGGCACTTCCAAGAAAAAAACAGAATGAGGCATCGGAACACAGGAAGAACTATTGCCCTGCAGAAGGTGAGCATTCATCATTACAATGCATCTGAAACTCGGTAATCTCATCTGAGCTTATCAACCAAGCAGACATTATTGGGGATGCATAAATTAGCAACCAGGGTGCCCAACAGTTCCCCTGACTCACAGCATGGAATGAGTTCATGCAATTTAACAGTTGGTAAGTCAACACACCCTCTCGACTTTCTCTACAGATCTATGAGAAACAGGTCACGCAACGATACACTACTGGCTGGAACCAAATAGTGAAATAGAGCTAATCAGTGAACATGCTGACCCCCTAGGATTCCTCTTGAGGTGTTCAAACCAACCTCGGCTTCAAATATGCAGTCAAGAACCATCTGTGGGCATTATGGGACCTTATGAGATTGGTCGATTGCGCAAACTACAATAGTATAAAAGTAATTTGCTAAATACCAGTTCTATTCCAACTAACATTCAGATTCCAATCTGAACCCTTGTCAGTATAATTTTCACTGTTATGATCATCTTCATCTTCGCCTTGCTGTTCCTTTGCATGCTGCTACCATCATTCCATCTGTGTCAACTCGCTGCCATCGTCATCATCCAATAGGCATTCCCGGTTTGTGTTAATTTTTTATTTTAATTTAGCTCCATTATGATGGATAAATATGTACAGTGTGATCTGTATAAGCCTGAAGGTGGGGAAGCCTTGAATTCTAATCCTGCTAAGAAACAGAAACTACATCCTGGAGTGTTTTGTTCCATTCCTGTCAGATCAGCGATACCCCATGTGTCTCATTTGTAATACTGTACTGTCTAATGAAGCCATAAAACCATGAAGGTTCCAGGAACACTTCTGTAAAAGACACCCTGAAAAGGCTACTCAGTTCCAGAAGAAGAAAGAAGCATTTGAAAAGCGTAGCGCACTTGAGTCATTTGCCAAGAAAGCTAAAAATGACCTTGGTAGCGGTCTCATTGCTTCTTATAACATTTCCAAAATGATAACAAAGTGTGGAAAATCTCATACAATTGATGAAATATTAATGACATTTGCTGTATCAATAGTGCTCACCACTGTTTTCAAAATAGATACCAGTATTTTAAAATCAATTCCTCTGAGAAATAACTCTGCAGCTAGTCTTATTGATAAAATGAGTGAAGACATTGAATATCAACTATGCACAGAGCTACAAAAGATTGAATTTGGGATACAACTGGATGAGTCGACTGTGCGAGACAACGAGGCATTGCTAATGGCATATGTATGGGTTATCAAAAATGGAAAAGTTTATGAAGAGCTTCCCTTATGTAAAAAGTTAAAAAAATATAAATGGGGAATCAATCTTTGATGAGCTCAAAATGTACATTGAGGATAAAAGTATTTTGATTAGGAACATGATTTCTTGTGCAATAGATGGAGCACCTTGCCTTGCAGGTTTAGCAGCATTTATGAAAAGCTGACAAGAGTTTGGGAAACAAGACTGAACTTCTACTTGGAGACGCGATATACCTAGCCAATCTGTGTGACAAAAAAAATTCTAAATATGAAACTGCAGGGTGAGAATTTCAATCTAATCCAGGCAAAAAGTGCAATGTCCACTTGTATTGGAAAATTGGAAACATATAGCAAAACACTGGGAGAAGAATGTCCTTACAGGTTCCCTGCATGGAAAGTATGGCACTGTCTTTCACAGATGGTGATTTGCAAGAGTATTGCTTACACCTGCAGTCACTGAAGAATTGTCAGAATCGATTCAAAGATTTCAACAATCTAGAAATTTTGGACTGACTAACCTATTTCTTTGCAAGATGGAAGAACAGGAAGAGAGCTTGCAAGAAGAAAGGACCAAAATTCAGAATGATGAGAAAGCAAATATATCGGCTTTTGTGGTACATGGCAACACTGTCATACGAAGTTTCCTGGTCTTTGGAGAAGAGCCAAACTGCTCTTTATTGCATTTCCATCCTCCTACCTTACAGAAAGAGGCTTCAGTGCAGTGAACCACATTCTCACAAAGACAGAAATCGCTTAGACATTGTTATGCATGGGGAATTACAGGCTTTTGCTGTCACAATTGAAGCAGGTGTTTCAACTCTTGCTAAAAACCATCAAGCTCAAGGATAACATTGATATCGAAGCTGCTGTACAGCACACTGGTACTGTGTAAGCTAGGTTTGAAGAAATAAAATTTTAAAGCAGAATCACTTTTCTCATGTTAGCATATGGTAGACATGTTCTTACACTATGGGGAAGTGCCGGAAAATATATTATGCCTGAGAGGGGCATTGGCAAGTATGAAGATGCTTTGGGGGAGGGCCTCGGGCTAAAAAAGGTTGGGAAACACTGTGTTATCCTAATGAATTTCAACTTCATTATGTGTTTACAAAATAGCAGTGAAAAAGTCATCGTCCTTCTTAACACATAGTTGAAACAAGTATTTTCCCCCCAAATTCCTCTAGTCATTCAAATACAAAATTCAACATTCAAATGATGTGATTGATTTACCTACAAATTACTGGAACAGCATGCTGTATTAACCCATAAATGTTATAAACAACATATTATCACAGAAAATGAAATTCAAATATGAGCTCAGTCTACCTACAATCTGTCATTATATCTCCACTTGGTCTGATCCTATTATGTGGCCTTCAGTGCTGTTCCAATAAGGCATAACATCATCATGTCAACCTTTGGGTGTTGGTATCAAATTCATCAGTTTTAAGTAGATGTTGCAGATGTTGTTCCCTTATTCAAGAAAGGGAATAGAAATAGCCCAAGAAATTATAGACCAGTGAATCTTACTTCAGTGGTTGGTAAGTTGATAGAAAAGATCCTGAGAGGCAGGATTTATGAACATTAGGAGAGGCATAATATGATTAGGAATAGTCAGCATGCCTTACGACCCTGATTTAATTTTTTGAGGGTGTGACTAAACACATTGATGAAGGTAGAGCCGCAGATGTAGTGTATATGGATTTCAACAAGGCATGTGACAAGGTACCCCATGCAAGGCTTATTGAGAAAGTAAGGAGGCATGGGATCCGAGGGGACATTGCTTTGTGGATCCAGAACTGGCTTGCCCACAGAAGGCAAAGAGTGGTTGTAGATGGGTCATATTCTGCATGGTGGTCGGTGACCAGTGGTGTACTTCAGGGATCTGTTCTGGGACCCCCTACTCGTTGTGATTTTTATAAATGACCTGGGTGAGGAAATGGGGGCATGCGGTAGTAAATTTTGCCGATAATACAAAGGTTGGGGGTCTTGTGGATAGTGTGGAGGGCTGTCCCAGGTTACAGCAGGACATTGAAAGGATGCAAAACTGCGCTGAGAAGTGGCAGATGGAGTTCAACCCAGGTAAGTGTAAGGTGGTTCATTTTGGTAGGTCAAATATGATGGCAGAATATAGTATTAATGGTAAGACTCTTGGCAGTGTGGAGGATCAGAGGGATCTTGGGGTCTGAGTCCATAGAACACTCAAAGCTGCTATGCAGGTTGACTCTGTGGTTAAGAAGGCATACGGTGCGTGGGCCTTCATCAACCGTGGGATTGAGTTTAAGAGTCGAGAGGTAATGTTGCAGCTATATAGGACTCTGGTCTGACCCTACAATAGGGTCTTTTAAGAGACTCCTGGATAGGTACATGGAGCTTAGGGTAAGGGCTCTGGGTAAGCCTAGGTAGTTCTAAGGTAAGGACATGTTCGACACAGCTTTGTGGGTCAAAAGTTCTATATTGTGCTGTAGGTTTTCTATGTTTCTATGTTACTCAAGATTATACATCAGTAATATCAACTTGGGTTTTTCCCTCCCGCCACAATACTAGAACTTTCCAGTATTCTTCTGGTTTTGCATTCAGTAACACATTTGCATGACTTTTTGCAACAGCCCTCAGCAATCTATCAAACAGACAGCACTGTAGATATTGCAGTCACCTTGATAATCTTGTTCTCACCCTATCGGAGATACTCCCATTGTCTATCCATCATCCTGCCTTCACCTTCTCTGCAACTTAAAGCTGTTTTGTTTCTTTCTCGGTTCTGATTATAGGTCTTCTATGGAAAATATTAACTCTTGTTGTTGACAAAAGCAACCTGGCCTACTTAGTGTATTCAGTATTTTGTGCTTTGGTGGCCCTATCACAGAATCTAATGTGTACTTACAGTAAATAAGAACCTGTAGGATTTCAACATAAATAGACCGTAAGACATAGAAGCAGAATTAGTCCATTTTATCCATCGAGCGTGCACTGCCAATGGAGCAAGGCTGATTCATTTTCACTATCAGCCCCATTCTCCTGCCTTCTCCCCATAACCTTTGATGCACTTTGTTGGCCAGAAGAAACTAGTCTACAAATTAATGATTCAAATGAATCAAGGACAGGGAAGCAGACAAACTAATTGTCTTTGTTTCCCCCACACTTTGTGGACTCTGAATTGATTCTTGCTCTGGTATAATCTAATCAGAATAATTGAATGATAGGCATCCACAATAGGCATTTTTAAAAATATCTCTGTCCACATTGCAACGGATATTTCAGCGAATCTCCTCCTACTGCACATGTGCAGGACACATCTACCGAAAACAAGCGACATGTTTGGTGTTGAATCTCGCCGTGAAAGACTTGGTGCGCGTTTGTTCAGTTACAGACTAGAAAAACTTAAAACGATGGGCAGCTGTTGGCTCCCGTGCAGGAGGACTTATAAGTAAAATAAAAACAAATACTGGAGCGTATGGAGGCAACTGACATGGAGTTCATGGACAGTATGAACTGACTGATGACGAACATTGAAAAACTGACTAACTCTGTTGCAGTAATGAAGCCCCTTGTTAAATGTATAAAACATGTCTGCGTCAGTATTATATTTCCATACAGTGATACATTAGACTGTTACACATCTACTGTCAGAGAAGTACTTGCATAAATAGGTAAACCATCTTCATACAAGCAAGGATAGAAAACAGGGCTAAGTGAGTATATTTATTTATTCAGTAAGTTATGGGTCAAAGTATTTGGTGAGTACATTTCTAACTCTTCTGGCTTCAGTCTTGTTGCCATCTGTTCCGAAATTGTTAGATTGTATGGGGGGTTGCATTCAGGAAAACTATGAAATGGCGCTCTGCCGTCTGACAGCATTTTCAAATTTCTCCGGTTACCCCGTCCACACTGATCTGCCCAAGTGGTGTTTTGAAAGTTACACATCCTGGACAGCGTTTCTGAAAAGCTCTGGTTTCGGGGGATGAAAACGCCGTTTTAGTGTGGACGGAGGGTAAAAACTAGGAGAAAAAGCCTCGGTTACGGATTTATCCAGTGTAGTGTGGATGTAGCCTGAATGTGGACACAAGGAGCTTCAGGTAATGACCTGCTATACCTGAGACTATTCTCAGGTGAGCAGCAATTTATTATGTAAAGTGCCACACCTACCAAAGAAGCAATCTGTAATCTCGTTAGGCTACGTCCACACTACACTGGATAAATCCGTAACTGAAGCTTTTTCTCTTCGTTTGGACCCTCCGTCCACACTAAAACGGCGTTTTAGTCCACCGAAAACTGAGCTTTTCTAAAATGCTCTCCAGGATGTGTAATTTTGAAAACGCCAGATTGGCTGGAGCAGTGTGGAAAGGGTAACCAGAGAAATCTAAAAACGCTGTCATGACGTGTTAGAACAGATGCTGGCGGCAGCATGCCATTTCATTGCTTTCTTGAACGCAACCTAACGATTTCAGAACAGACGGCAACGAGACTGAAGCCAGAAGAGTTAGAAATGTACTTACTAAATACTTTGACCCATAACTTACTGAATAAATAAGTATACTCACTTTGCCCAGTTTTCTATCCTTGCTTGTATGAAGGTGGTTTACCTATTTATGCAAGTACTTCTCTGACAATAGATGTGTAACAGTCTAATGTATCACTGTATGGAAATATAATACTGACGCAGACATGTTTTATACATTTAACAAGGGGCTTTATTACTGCAACAGAGTTAGTCAGTTTTTCAATGTTCGTCGTCAGCCGGGGTATACTGTCCTTGAACTCCCTGTCGGTTGCCTCCAATACGCTTCAATATTTGTTTTTTTTTAGTTTTTAAGTCTTCCTGCGTGAGAACCAATAGCTGTCCGTCGTTTAAGTTTTTCAGGTCTGTAACTGAACAAACGCGTACCAAGTCTTTCACGGCGAGATTCGACACCAAACATGTCGCTTGTTTTCGGTAGATGTATCCTGCGCATGCGCAGTAGTAGGAGATTCGCCGAAATCTCTGTTTCAATGTGAACAGGGATATTTTCAAAAACGCTTGGTGTGGACGCCTATCGTTTTTACACAAAACCAGAGTTTTCAAAATTATCTGGTCTAGTGTGGACGTAGCCTTAGACTCAGTGTCTGAATGGCCCAGTATAGCTGGTTTGGATGAGTCAGAGTTGAAAGCAAAAAAATCCACAAGGCTGGGGGGCAGAACCATAAAACAACGTTGGTTGTAGCCCTGGACTAGAACCAGTAAGAAGGTGACCCAGGTGGGTCAGGTGACTTTGAGCCCTTGGGATGGAGATCCAACAGTTCAAATGATAAGGAACACTGTAAGAGAAGGGAGTTCCAAATACATGATGATGATAACTTTCCAGCAACCAGAGACCAACCATCACGTGAGGAGGACCACACTGACATGTGGAAATTGGGACCACGAGGAACGCATGGCCAGTGTAGACTCCTTTCCTGGGTAATACCTTTTCTCTTCATGGAGGGTCAGAGAAATCTAGTGGGTATGCACACAGGCAGTTAGTTTGTGAACCAATGTGTCTTTTAGTTGAGACAATAAAGGTTATTTGTTGGTAAATACAGGTTCACTCTGTGCCTCTCTCATCATTATTAAAAGGGTAGATTTGTATAACATCTTACTAATCAAGAACTTCTCAACCTCTGCTTTAAATAACACCTAATGACTTGACCTCCACAGCCTTCTGGGGAAATGAATTCCACAAATTCACCACCCTCTGGCTAAAGGAACTCCTCCTCATCAATGTTCTGAAGGGACATCCCTCTATTTTGAGGCCATGCCCTTTGGTCTCAGAGAGTCTCCTTTCCACATTCACTCTGTCTAGACCTTACAATATTCAATAGGTTTCAAAATCCATTGAGGACTCACAGCCACCAAACACTCCTCATAATTTAACCTTTTCATTCCTGAAATTATTCCTGTGAACCCCCTCTGGACCCTCTCCAATGTTAGCACCTCAAAACTGCTCAGAATGCTCCAAGTCACAGGACTCCAATATCTTCCCAACCACTGAAGTCTTTCTTCTGCCTCCCTCCCTTATTAAAGAATCAAATGATATTTGCAATTTCGAGTCCTCCTGAACCATTCCAGAATCCAGTGAGTTTTATAAGTTCATTACTAATGTTTCCACGATCTCTTCTGCTACCTTTTCAGAAACCTGGGGTGTAGTTAATCTGGTCTAGGTGACTCACCTACCTTCAGACATTTCATTTTCTCCTTAGTAATAGTAATTACACTCACCTCTGCCCTGACACGGTACGTTGGCAGTAGTGTGATAATTAGCACAGCGCTTTACAGTCCCAGTGACCAAAGTTCATTCCCCATCGCTGCCTGTACGTTCTGCCCATGACCATGTGAATTTCCTCCTGGTGCTCTGGGTTCCTCCCATAGTCCAAAAAATGTACTGGTTGGTAGGTTAATTAGTCATTTAAAATTGTTCCAAGTTTAGGCTAGGATTAAAATTCAGTTTACTGGGTGGCGTGGCTCAAAAGGTCACAAGGGCCTATTCCACACTATGTTAATAAAATAAAAATAAAATTTCTGGCATACTGCTAGTGTCTTCCACAGTGAAGACTGATGTAAAATACTTATTAGTTCATCCACCATTTCATTGTCCCCCATCACTACCTTTCCAGTCATTTTGCAGCAGCCAATAGTCACTCTCACCTCTCTTTACTGTTTATATATCTGAAAAGTACTTTTTGTATCCCCTTTTATATTATTGGCCAGCTTCCCTTCACATCTCTTTTCTCTCCATATGGCTTTTTTGTTGCCGTCTGTGTCTCGTTCACAAAGGATCTGGTAGTCATGAACAAGATCCCCAGCTATGGGTAAACAGTCCCACTGCCTTGTGGGCAGCCTTGGGAGAGATGAAGGCTACAAGAATAAACTCAGATAGAAAATCCGGAGTGAAGCTCCAAAGGCAGCTGGACTTCGCTGAACATCCTTCCAGCAGCTCTTGCAGCCAAGCTGGTTCTAAACATATTGCTTTGCTTTCCTTTAGACTGCACTGGTGAAGCCAAGAGGGGAACCCTGACGACTGGGCATCCTAGGATCTCCACACCATCTGCCCAGGCATGTGCCGCGAAGAGATAACTCTAGTGCAGGTATCAGTCCATTGACATTTCAGACAGACGTCATCATCATCTGTTGTTTTCTCAGAAGCCTCCCAATCATCTACACTCCCACTATTTTTTGCTATATTACCTGCCCTCTCATTACCCTTTTTGCTATCTTTGACTTCCCTTTTCAGCCACAGTTGCCTCATCCTACCTTCAGACTATTTTTTCTTCGGGATGTATCTATCCTGAGCTTTCCAAATTGCTTCCAGAAACACAAACCATTGCTGTGCTACTATCATCCCTGCTATTGCCCCTTTCCAATCGTTAGTCAGTTCCTCTCCCATGCCTCTGTAATTCCCTTTATTCCATTGTAAGACTGATACATCTGATTTTAGCTTCTTCCTCTCAAACAGCAGAGTGCATTCTATCATATAATGATCGATGCCTCCTAAGGGTTCCTTTACTTCAAGCTCACTAATCAAATCTATCAGCCAATCCTGAATTACCTTTTAATTTATGGGCCCTAAAAAGCCATACTGTAGGTATTCTACAAATTCCCTCTCTTTGGATCTAACACCAGTCTGATTTTCTCAATCTACCTGCATATTAAAATCCCTCATGATTATCATTACATTTACTTGCCTTTTCTATTTCCTATTGTAATTTTTACCTCACATCTGGCTACTGTTTGGAGGTCTGCATACATCTCCCATCAGGGTCTTTTTACCCTTGCAGTTTCTTAACTCTACCAACAAGGATTTTACACCTTTCGATCCTATGTCTCCTCTTTCTAAGGATTTGATTTCAATTTTTTACCAACAGAGCACCCTATCCCCCTATCCCCTCTGTCTATCTGTCTGTCATTTCAAAACAATGTGTATCCTTGGATGTTAAGCTCCCAACTATGATTTTCTTTCAGACACGACTCAGCAATGTCCATAGCTGCCAATCTCTGACTACATTACAAGATCACCTACCTTTTCTGTATACCTCATGCATTCAAACATAACACCTTCAAGTCCTGTATTCATCATCCTTATTGTTTTGCCCCCATAATTACACTTCTACTCATCCCAGACTGCAATTTTGTCCTTCCTCACAGTCTCACTACACACTGCGTCCAGTTGTACCAAATGCTCTATCCTTAGCCCTATCACTCCAGTCCCCCTATCAAATTAGTTTAAATGCTCAACAGCTCCAGGAATCCTGCCTACAAGGATATTGGTTCCCATCGAGTTCGACATAAGTCATCCTTTTTGTCCAGGTCATATTTTCCCTAGAAGAGATCCCAATGATCCAGAAATCTGAAATCCTACCCCTTGGCACCAATTCCCCAGCCACGCTTTCATCTGCAAATCATCTTATCCTCCATGGCATGTGGCACAGTCAGCAATCCAGAGATTACTTGTGGTCTTGCTTTTCAGATTTTTTTCACTAATTCAATATATTATCCCTTCATGACATTTTCCTACCTATGTCTCGGCTACCAATATGTACCATGACTTTTGGTTGTTTACTCTCCCCTTTTAGACCCAATCTGAGATATCCCTGACCCTAGCACCTGGGAGGCAACATACCATCCCTAGAATCTCCTGCCTGCTCCTCCAACTATAGAATTCCTTATCACTACTGCATTCCTTGTATCCCTCTTTCCCACCTGAACCACAGACCCACACTAAGCACTAGAGACCCCATCGTCATGGCTTACCCCGGAAGTACATCTCCCCCCCTCCCCAAATGGTATCCAATTTGGTATGCTTATTATTGAGGAGACTGCCACAAGGCCACTATACATTGACTGCCCATTTTGTTTCCCACTCTTGACAGTCACTTAGCTATCTGCCTCATGGAATTTGGGAGATAATTACCTCCCTGTAACTCCTATCTATCAGCTCCTCATGGAGCCGAAGGTCATCCAGTTGCAATTCAGTTTCCTAACGCCGTCTCTGAGGAGCTGCTCATGAAGATGCAGTTTTCAAAGAGACTGGAGGTCTCCTAGAGTTCCCACAGCTCACACAAAGGAAGTACCTATAACACTGGATCTACTCCCACCACTAGCTATGTACTAATACACAGAAAACATACTCAAAACGTACTTAGAGCCTTTGCCTCTTCTTGCCCAAGCCTCCTAACCCAAAGCCTGACCACTGACACTGGCCCACTCACACAATGACTGCTCCAACATCACCACTCCACTTACGCCTCAATTCTCTTTATTGGCCTTTTCATTGTGACTAATAGGTCATTATGATTGCAGTCCACCTAAAATTCCCAAAAGATTCCTAACTCTTTTTAAATCACATACTGCCTCTCCCACAGGTGAGTATTTGCAATGATTGTAATGGAAAAAAAACAGTTCAGCTAATGCACCACCAGGTCATTAACTTATTACTCGATAACTATCAGGCCCCTGAACTGGTATGAATAACTTCATTCACAACAACTCTAAACTGATTCTAAAACTTACAAACTCTCTTGCAGGAACTCAACAATTCATGTTCTCAGAATTTGCACAATTTGTCTTCTTTTGTACATTGGCTGACGGTCTTTGTTTATGTAAATTTTTTTCATGAATTTTATTGTATTTCTTATTTTCCAATAAATACCTGCAAAAATGAATCTCAAGATAGTATTAGGTAATATATAAGCACTTTGATAATAAAATTATTTTGATGTAGCAAAAGTTCTGTGAAGATAAAATGAACAATTTTACTGTTGCCATTTTAATAAATTTATACTTTAGATTTAGTGCACAAGAAAAACATTCAATTTATATTCTTCACCATATTTCTGGCTCATTCCTGAATCTCAATAGCAGCACATCCCCATTTCTCCCTCATTTTACAGTTCATGTTTAATTCTCCTCAGTGGAATAACGTTTGGCTGATCTTGCCGTGTGCTTAATTACATTCACATCTGGAGAGTTAGTCGGACACAAATTAAATTCAAATTCATTGTTCCAGGGTAGCCAGCATCAGCATTATATTATTTTAGTACTGTTAGTTATAACCTGCTAATTAGTAAGTAATACTCATAGACTCTCCTAAATGGAAAGAGAAATTTTATTCTAAAAGAAATCCTAGGTAAAATCCAAAGTGTATGCATTAGAAGCACATTTTCAAAACAACTGAAGAGTGTGTGTTTACAATTAATCATAAAATTCTGATTGCTTTTTCATATTCAATAAAAAAAAGATAACCCAGTCACACAGGAGGATATCTAGCCAAATAAACATTGACAAATAACATGCCACAGTGCTAGAATTGGAAATCAAGAAGGTAGTGATAGAAATGCTTGGATTTTAGTTATAAGTTAAGCATCATTTGAATTTGTGAGCACTGAGAGATGCTGTCTATTTCTTACCTTGCACTAACTCCAGTACTGTGGCTTTTGGAGCTAGAGTATGTACCCCTGATATAATGGAAGAAACTGATAGCTGGAATCAGCGGACATAATTTTTTTCCTATGAAGGATAATCAGAGTATAGACAGTCAACTCCACTAACGGTAGTTTCCAAGAGAAAGAGGGAGGAGGTCCTCATTACCACAGATGGCAGAGGCGAAGTCATAGGGTATACTTAAAGGAGAGGTTGATAGGTTCTTGATTGGTAAGGGCATCAAATGTTATGGGAAGTAGGCAAGAGAATGGTGTTGAGAGGAATAAAAAATTAGCTATGTTGGAATGGCGGAGAAGACTCGATAGGCCAAATGGCCTAATTCTGCTCCTACTTCTTATGGTCATATGTTTGCATGGCAAATAGAAGAGGAAAAAGTAGAGATTTAGAGGGGGCTAGCCATGGGCATGAAAGTGCTTGGGTATGTTCACAGGTTAAGCCAGTGTATTCCACAGATTCACAACCCTCTAGCTAAAGAAATTCCTTCTCATTTCTGTTCTAAAGACATTCCTCTATTCTGAGGCTGTGCCCTCTGATCTGAGACTTCCCCACTATAGGAACATCCTTTACACGTCCACTCTATCTAAAGTTCAAAGTAAATTTATTATCAAAGTACACTATATATGCCTTTCAATATTCAAAAGGTTTCAATGCTATCACCCCTTCATTCTTCTAAACTCCAGTGAGCACAGGTCCAGAGCCATGAAATGCTCCTCATACATTAACCCTTTCAATCCTGGGATCATTCTCGTGATCCACCTATGGACCCTCTCCAATGCCAACACCTCCTTTCTCAGATAAGGGGCTAAAAGTTGCTCACCACATTTCAAGTGCAGTCTGACCAATGCCTTATATATTGCAGTTGAATGAGATATGTCAACAGTCAACAGCCCTGAAATTGAGTGGAGTGGGTAAGTTAGTATGTTTGATCTCTAGCAACTTCGAGGAGAGAGATCTCAAAACCTAGAAAGAGTGGCACATTAATTGAATTATCCCCATTATGAAGTTACCTAGAATGAAGTACTCATGCTGCATTTCCATCATTTTCATTCAAGAGAATGAAGCCATATAACAGGCAGCTAGAGTAACACATTCAAAGTGCAGGATGAACTCAGCTTGTAAGGCAGCATCTATAGAGAGAAATAAACACTTGATGGTTCGGGCTGAGAGACTTCATCATGTGACCTGCTGAGTTCATCCAGCACTTTGTGTGTGCTACTCTGGATATCTAGTATCTGCAGAATCTCCTATGATTTATAGGTAGCTCAGTACCTCAACCATGACATCAAAAACATGTTCATAAATATATATAAACAGTAATTCACAATACTTTTTTTCGCTGATGGCAGCTTGATTCTCTCAGTGATTGGGACCAACAGTTGGGTTTACAACTTCTCAAAGCTTGGCATTCTCAAGTACAACATGATGTACACAGCAATGATCAAAAGATGGCCACATGTAGATGCACATGTGACTGAAAAATTCATTGTTCAATTATTTATCCCACAAGGAAACAAGGAAAAATAACATATGCAATAAAACACAGCCAAAAGATTAGTCAGAAGCACCCTGAATTAAGATGGAGGTGTGCAATTATAGCAATAATAAAAGCTTGTTAAGCTTTGGCAGAAGACCATAAGAGCTGTACCAAAGCTCCTATTGAAAAGATTCAAAATGTGCCTCACATTATGGAAAAGCTGCTGAAAATTTTCATCAGCCAATAAATGATGACTAGAAAATTAAAGAATATTAAGATGCAGAGCAATAACTGGCTTGAAGTTTGTGCTGGCTTTTTCAAAAGAACAATGCAGTCAGAACCAGACCAGTTTCTTCCAGACAAAAATCCTACAATTTGTTACACTTCTGGTACTCACCTAATTCCTGTCTGATGAACAACACAAACTGTGTTTTACTATCCCATCGGGCATTGCTTAACAAAATAAAACTAAAAAAAATCCTTTATACTGCATGTGTTAATTTTTCAAATCCTATTTTATCTGTGGTCTTTGGTTATCAATCCTTCTGATTGGAAATGGAGGAGAAGAAAATATCTAAACCCTTTTAGATTCTAAGTACCTCAAACAAATCCCCAAAGAAATTTTCAGAATTTTGTGGAGATAATATTGGCATCACCCCAATGCTTTGTGGAGCTGCATACATGGAAGGCAATCAATGACATAGCGGCAAAAGGGAATGCAGAGATCAAAGATAAAGATTAGCTTTATTTTTCACATCTACATCAAAGGATACAGTGAAATGTGTCCCTTGCATCAAATTAAATCAGCGAGAACTGTGCTGGGGCGCCCATTGTGCCACCAGATGTCCAGTGTCAATATAGCATACCCAAAACTCAGTAACCCTAACTGCATGTCTTTGAAACGTGCAAGGAAACCAGATGGAAACCACATGGTCAGGGGGAGAATGTACAAACTCCTTACAGACAACAGTGGGAATTGAAATCCTATCTTAGAGCTGGTTATGCAAATTGCTACACTACCATGATGCCCACTGTTACTTGATTGATTGGAGGTCTAGCAGTTGGTGTTGGTTTATTATTATCACGTTAACTGAGATACACTGGAAAAACATTTGCTTGCATGCCATCTGGGAAGATTATGCCATATGCAAATATACAGCAGCTGTAAAAAGAAAAGAGAATGCAGAATATAATGTTGCACTTAGTGGAAGTGCAGGTAATCAAATAAAAAGCAAGGGCCACATTGAGGTAAACTGAGAGATCATGAGTTCATCTTTTAGCAAGTGAGAGGTCTATTCAAATATCTAATAACAGCAGAATAGAAGCTTGGCGGTACATATTCCCAAGTTTTTGTACCTTTTGCCCAATGGGAGAGGGGAGAAGAGAGAATGCGTGGGCTGGGAGGGTCCTTAATTATGATGGCTGCTTTCTTAAGGCAGCGGGAAGCATAGATGATTGATGGGTGGCTGGTTAGGATGATGGACTAGGAAATTTCTTGTGGTCTTGAGCAGTTGTCATACTATCGGACAGACTGCATTCTATGGTGGGTCGATAAAAATTGTTCAAAGCAAGTTTATAATGACACATATGTCACCATATACAACACTGAGATTCATTTTCTTGCAGGCATACACAGTAAATCTAAGAAACACACTAGAATCAGTGAAAGACCACACTCAACAAGACGGACAACAACAAACATGCAAAAGACAACACACTGTGCAAATACACACGTATAAGCAATGAATAATGAGAATACGAGATGAAGAGTCTTTTAAAGTGAATCCATAGATAGTGGGAAAAGTTCAGTGATGGGACAACTTAAGTTGAGTGAAATAATCCCCTCTTGTTCAAGAGCCTGATGGTTGAAGGGTAATAACTGTTCCTGAATCTAGTGGGTCCTGAGGCTGCTGTACATTCTTCCTGATGGCAACAGCGAGAAGAGAGCATGGCCTGGATGGTGGGTGTCCTTGATGATGGATGCCACTTTCCTGCAAAAGTGCTTCGTGCAGATGTGCTCAACGGTAGAGAGGGTTTACATGTCATGGACTGGACCATATCCACTACATTTTGTAGGATTTTCCATTCAAGGGCAATGGTGCCTCCATACAAGGCTGTGACGCAACCCGGTAAATATATTCTCCACAACACATCTATCAAAGTTTTCAAAGTTTTAGATGTCATGCTGAATCTTCACAAACTTCTAGGGAAGTAGAGTTGCTTCTCGTACTTTCTTTACAATGGCACTTGCATGCTGGGCCCGCCACAGATCCTCTAAAATGATTAATACTGAGGAATTTAAAGTTGATGGCTCGTTCCACTTCTGATCCCCTAATGAGAACTGGCTCATCGATTCCCTCCTCCTAAAGAAAAACAGTCATCTCCTTGGTCTTGCTGACATTGAATGAGAGGTTATTGTTGTGGCAGCACTTAGCCAGATTTTCAATCTCCCTCCTAAAGGTTAATTCATCACCACGGTGGTGTTGTCAACAAACTTGAAAATGGCTTTTGAGCTGAGCTGAGCGTCACAGTCATAATATGAAATGAGAAGAGGAGGGGGCTAAGCACACAACCTTGTGGTGCACCCGTGTTGATGGAGGTTATGGAGGATATGTTATTGTCAATCTGAAATGACTGGGGAAATGGAGGATCCAGTTGCACAAGGAAGTATGAGGCCACAGTCTTGAAGCTTATTGATTAATTTGGGGGGGGGGGAATGGGGAAATGATAGTATTGAATGCCAATCTGTAATCAATAAAGAACATCCTGATGTATGTATCTTTGCTGTCCGTACGCTACCCCATAGGTGATGGGGGTCCTTAATAATGGATATTGTTTTTCTGAAGCACTGCTCCTTGAAGATGTCTTGGATACTATGGAGGCTAGTACTCAAGATGAAGCTGACTAATTTCACAACTTTCTGTAGCTTCTTTCGATCCCATGCAATAGGCCACACCCTTACCCCCATACCAGACAGTGATGCAGCCTGTCAGAATGCTCTTCACAGTGTAACCATGGAAGTTTTCGAGTGTTTTAAGTGACAAACCAAATCCCTTCAAACTACTAATGACTACGATCTTTCCTTCTTTACAGCTGCATCAATATGTTGAAACCAGGTTAGATCCTCAAAGATCTTGACAGCCAAGAACTTGAAATTGCTCACTCTCATGTGCCCTCGTCTTACCCTTCCTGAATTCCACAAGCAGGTCCTTCAGCTTACTGACATTGAGTTCAAGGTTGTTGCTGCGACACCATTCAACTAGCTGGTATATCTCACTCCTGTGTGCACTCTCATTGCCATCTGAGATTCTACCAAAAAAGTTTGTATCATCAGCAAATGTATAGATGGCATTTGAGCCATACAATCACGAGTATAGAGGGAAGAGTAGTAGGCTAAGCACCTTTGAGATGTGGCAGTGTTGATCGCCAGCGAAGAGGAGATATCACCAATCCGCAGATTGTGGTCTTTCAGTTAGGAAGTCGAGGATCCAAATGAAGAGGGAGGTACAGAGTCCCTAGTTCTGTAACTTATAGATCAGGATTGTGGGAATGATAGTGTTAAACGCCGAGCTGTAGCCAACAAACAGCATCTTGACATAGGTGCTTGTATTGTCCAGTTGGTCTAAGGCCGTGTGAGAAGCCATTGAGATTGTGTCTGCCGTAGTAGGCCTATTGCAGTGATAAGCAAATTGCAGTGGGTCCAGGTCCTTGCTAAGGCAGGAGTTCATTCTAGCCATGAACAACCTCTCAAAGCATTTCATCATCATAGATATGAGTGGTACTGTGTAATAGTCATTAAGGCAGCTCACACTGCACTGGTATAATTGTTCCCTTTTTGAAGCAGGTGGGAACTTCCAGCTCTAGCAGTGAGAAGTTGAAAATGTCCTTGAATACTCCTGCCAGTTGGTTGGCACAGGTTTTCACAGCCTCACCAGGAACATCAAGGTCTGCCACCTTGCAATGGCCCTGACATCAGCATCTGAGACAGAGAACACAGGGTCACCGGGTGCAGCAGGGATCTTCACAGCTGTAGCTTTTCTCTTTCAGAGCATGCACAGAAGGTGTTGAGCTCATCTGGTACTGAAGCATTGCTATTGTGTTTTGCTTTGTAGGAAGTAATGTCCTTCAAACACTGCCACAGTTGTCGTGCATCTGATGTTGCCTCCTACCATACTTGGAATTTTCTTCACTCTTGAAATAGCCCCCCGTAAGTAACCTGGTTTTCTTGTACAGATATGGGTCACCAGACTTAAATGACACCGATCTAGCTCTCAGCAGGTGACAAACCTCCTGATTAATCCATGGCTTTTGGTTTGGGTATGTACAGCAGGACTTTGTAGACATACACTCATTCACAAAGGTTTTAATGAAGTCAGTAACTACTTCAGCATACTCATCCAGGTTCAAAGATGACTTCCTGAATACAGTCGAGTCCACCAATTCAAAGCAGTCCTGAAAGCACTCCTGTGCCTCCCTTGTCCATATCTTCTTGGTCCTCACTAATGGTGCTGCAGTCTTCAGTCTCTGCCTATATTCAGGGAGTAGAAGTGCAGCCAGGTGATCAGATTTTCTGAAGTGAGGAGTTGGAATAGAATGGTAGGTATTCTTGATGGTGATCCAACAGTGGTCCAGTGTGCTGCTTCCATTGGTATTTCAAGAGATTTGTTGACGGTAATTATTTAGTGACTTTTTCAAGCTAGCCTGGTTAAAATCCTTCAATATAATGGTGTGCTGTTTCATACATGTTAATCTCGTAATGCTCCCATCATCTAGAGCCTGTTTGACATTGGCCTGAGGTGGAATGTACACTGCTACCAAATATATTGCTGATCCTTCAAAAAGACTGCATCTAAAAGACTGCATTAAGCAGAATACATGAACTGGAGCTGTTTGAGATGGCTTCCTGGTCCATTCCCTAAAATAGTACAGGACTGTGCAATTAGAAAGAGACAGTTAAAGCAGCCTTGCCGGTGAGGCCTACTATAAAAGAATATTTCTTCAGCTTCAATGACTGATAATGTTAAAATATAGTTTTGCAGAGAAAAATGATAAGACAACATTTGCTTAGACCTTAATTGTTAATAGGAGTTTTGCTAATTCATTTCTAACAATGGGAGGTAAAATGCTTGGAGGTTTTATTGTTTTGTAATTTTTTGGTATGCTCAACTCAAACGATGCATGATTTAGTAACCGTGAGGAGGAGGATGAAATCTAGTCAGAAATAGATCTATGTGATTCAGCAGTATCATACCTTCTGTGGTATTTCTCAATATTGTGGATTTCAGCAAATCATCTATCAATTTAGTGAATCAGCCAGCCTTCTTTCAGTTGAGATTAATAATGGCAGAAAATTGAAGTTCAGAAACCAAAATAGTGAATCCAAATATTGTGGCTTTGAATGAATTTGTGAGAATTCATTTAAAAACATAATCCTAATTGAATTCTGGAGCACTGTGCTGCATTTACAAAGCATATCGAAATAAGTCAGCATTCGCATTGAGAGAAAGCTTAAACCCACCTTGTGATTGAGTACACAATTTCACCAGCTGACTCCGTGCAGTACTAAGGAACTATGGCATTCCTATTGATGTCTCACAGGTGCGCATACAAATGCACTCTTTACAAAATACGGGATAACAACATGCACCTCAATCAAAACTATTGAGAGATTAACTACAATCCTGGGGAGTTGACAGTTTTCATTTAAAAGCTTTAATAAGTTATGGGAGTAACTTTAGTTTAATTCACAGTATTGTCTTTCAGTATTTACAATCTATGGGGCTTTCTGGGGTAATTCTGGGTAATTTAGTTTTCATTTGATAAAGAACTAGAACGGGTTTTATTTCCCAATTCAGTACACCAGACTCCATTGCAGTTGGTGGCAAATGCATCTTTAAGTTGGACTGCCAAAAGTCAGAAGATGATTAATTAATTATCTCAATAGGGTTATGCATAAAATAGGTCCTCAAAGTACCTATTTAACAATAGTAATTTTACTTTAAAGGTTCTTACTCTCATATCCCTCATATAGCGATCAGACATTTCTAGAAGTATTATTTACTAGTTTTCCCCATGATGTTATAATATTTTCAGAAGTGTTTTATTTATTATAATACATCCTGCTCTACTCTCACATCAAAATGCATTTTGAATCATCAATCAAAACAGTTTTTTTTCCCCAAACAACAAAGAATGGGCATAACACTACAACACATTAAGAATATAAGCAAGTTGGGGCTGGAGACTAAGCAGAAATTTACCGATAGTTGTTGCAAAAGTACATCAATCCCTTCCTGATCACCGAGTAGTTCCCTGGTGACTGAAAAGAATGGAATAATTTGTCAATTGTTATGTTATTAAATACGGTAATACTGTGCATAATCAAAAATGAATTACATATACACATCCAACAAGAGCGAAAAAAATTAACTAGACCAGCTCAAGCTGTCGACCTGAGTAATAAAGATTTGGGTAACAAAATGTCTATTTAGTCATTGGAAGCCATTAATCTCTTCAGGTAATTCCGCTTCCTGCTGATAATGATAAATAAATCCATGAAGAATAGCTCACTATTCTGTTTTAGCACTATTTGACTTAATTTTGTGTTGCAACTCACAGAAGCTAGAACTAGAAGTCATTGATTAAGGATGAAACCTAAAATATTCAAGGAGGGAAAACTTCTTCAATCAAAGGGTGGTACGTGTGGAATGAGCTGTTAGAGGAAGTGGTGGATGTGGGCTCGGTTTCAACATTTAAGAGAAGTTTGGATAGGTGCATAGACTTTAGAAATTTGGAGGGTATGGTGCAGATGCTGGTCAAATTTATGTATGACACCAAGGTTGGAAGCATTGTGGACAGTGAAGAAGGCCGTCAAAATTTGCAAAGTGATCTGGACCATCTCAGAGATTGGGCTGAAAAATGGCAGATGGAATTTAATGCAGACAAGTATGAGGTGTTGCACTTTGGGAGGATAAACCAGGTTAAGACTTATATAGCGAATATTAGGGCACGGAGGTGTGCATTAGAAGACAGAGATCTGGGAACGCAGATCCATAATTTCTTGAAAGAGGCATCGCAGGTAGATAATATCATAAAGAGGTTTTGAAACTGTGGTCTTTATAAACCAGTACAGAATGTTATGCTGAAGATGTACAAGATGCTGAGGTTGATGCTAATTTGGTGGGGTCAATTTTAGAGTGTCATGTACAATTCTGGTCACCTACCTACCGAAACAATATCGATAAGCTTCAGAGTGCAGAAAAATCTTACAAGGATGTTGCCAGAACTTAAGGAGCTGAATTACAACAATAGGTTGAATAGGTTAGGAACTAATTCCCTGCAGTGCAGGAGAATGAGGTATACAAAATTATGACAGATATAGAGTGAATTCATGCAGAATGAGTGACCATAGGATAGCAGGTGAAATATTAAAGGAGAATCTGAGGGGGAACTACTTCATTCAGAGGGTGGTGCAAGTGTGGTACAAGCTGCCAGCATAAGTGGTAAACACAGGATCAACTGTAACACTTAAAAGAACTTTGGAAAGGTAATGGATGAGAGAGGTTATGAGGCTACGATCTAGGTGCAGGTAGACAACCAGCCTGGCACTGTCTGGGCTGAAGAGCCCATTTCTGTGCTGTGGTACTCAGTGACTCTACTACATGTTCTTTATTGGGCCAGCACAGATGTGGACTGATGGCCTCCTGTGTTAAGAATTGTCTATCAGACTAGGATTTCAACATAAATGTTGGTTGGGAAACAGTGGCATATGACTCAATAAGTATGACTTTTTTGGGAACAATCCTTCTATGGGAAAATAAAAGTGAGTATGGAACATTATTTGTTGTTAAAAAGTGGTAGTTACAACATCTGAGCCAAGTTATGTAACCAGCAGAACACAGAAATATTCACTGAAAGTTGGTTTAAATACAAAGCATTTAAGTATAAAATATATTAAAAAAAATGTTACATAATAAGCCTTTTTTGGACAAAGCCTTAATGAAAAATTTTGCTGTCAATTTCTGTAGGCAATGTGAATTGATCACCACAAACAATACCCTCATCACCTTTTTTTTTGTGATCTTAAGAATTTATTACAACTCTAAAATGTTGAAACTCCAAACCAGTTCCCAAAATATAAAAGCATAAAGCAAAGGGAAAACAAAGCAGAACTTCTGTCATCAGGCAGAAGTGCCTGGAGTAGTTACTTCAAGTGTGAACACAAAATGCCAATCTTTGCTGACAGTTCCTTTAGGAACAAAGCTTTGCTGTATCCAAATATACAATTGACAAAACTTAACCTAATGTTAGATCATGCCTATCCTTCAAACATTATTAGGTAACATAACAGTGCTTGTGAATGCCAATATCAAAGAAGATAGCGGGAAACAGAAATGCAGGATGGCTGAAACTACTGTGGATTGAGGAAAGGCGAAGTATTTACTATCTTCATGTATTTAATTCTCCTAAGAATTAAAGGCAATCATACCATCATTATTCTGAAGCAAGATGGCAAGAATTTCACTGCAGTAGAGCTTGTTGGCGTCAAAAGGTATCTTGGCCTGTTTTAAAAAAACATCAAACTGATTATAATTACAACAGTGAACTAAAGAAGAGAGAACAGAAGGAAATTTGCACTCAACATACAGGGAACAAACCTTCACACACATTGTTAGCTGCTGATTTTAACCCAAGAAAACTGGAATGACAGGCCTTCTGAAACAGGATCAAATATAGTCAGTGGCCACTTTCTTAGGCACCTCCTGTGCCTAAGAAGGAGGTACTAAGTGCATATCTGAGGTATTCTGCTGTAGCCCATCCACTTCAGGGTTCGACATGTGTATTCAAAGGTGCTCTTCTGCACTACATTGTTGAAACGCCTGGTTATTTGATTTACCGCCACCTTCCTTTAAGCTTGTCTGTCGTCTGGCCATTCTCCTCTGACCTTATTAACAAGGTGTCCCCCACCCCCACCCCCCCCCCCCCCCCCCCACCAGCAATGCTGCTCACTGGATGCTTTTGTTTTTCACACCATTCTCTGGAAACTCTAGAGACTGTTGTGTGTGAAAATCCCAGGAGATCAGCTCAGAAACTCAAACCAACTTTCTGACACCCACAATCATTCCATGGTCAAAGTCAGATAGATCACATTTCTTTCCATTCTGATGTTTGGTTTAAACAACAACTAAATCTCTTGACCAGATCTGCATCTTTTTATGTACGAGTTGCTGCCACATGTTCAGCTGATTAGATATCTGCATTAGCAAGCACCTAATAAAGTGGCACTGAGAGTATATAACAATTGTGCTATAGATGCTGTCAGAAGTCTCTCTCTAAATGCGAATTAAATTCCATGCCATTGCCAACATCCCACACTGGACAATAGACAGTAGGTGCAGGAGTAGGCCATTCAGCCCTCCTAGCCAGCACCGCCATTCACTGTGATCATGGCTGATCATACACAATCAGTACCCTGTTCCTGCCCTCTCCCCATATCCCCTGACCCCGCTATCTATAAGAGCTCTATCTAACTCTCTCCTGAATGCATCCAGAGACTTGGCCTCCACTGCCTTCTGGGGCAGAGCATTCTACATATCCACCACTCTCTGGGTGAAAAAGTTTTTCCGCATCTCTGTTCTAAATGGCCTACCCCTTATTCTTAAATTGTGGCCTCTAGTTCTGGACTCACCCAGCAGCGGGAACATGCTTCCTGCCTCCAGCGTGTCCAATCCCTTAATAATCTTATATGTTTCAATCAGATAAGGTAATGGAGAACAATGGGAAACCTTTGATTCCTAACATACGGACTTGACATTAGTTATTAGCTATATTTGCATACTTCACAACTACTACAGATCAATTTCTATAAATCCAAGATTGGGATGAAAATGTAAAGGCATTGCTAGCAAATTTGCAGATGACACTAAAATAGATGGAAGTGAAGAAGGTTGTGGAGAATTACAGTGGGACCTTGAGCAGCTAGGTAAGGGAGCCAAGGAATGTAAAATGGAGCTTAACTCAAAGCGCATTTTGGAAAGTCAAATCAAGTCAGAACATTCACAGTGAATTGTGGGGCCTTGGGTAGTAATGCAGAACAGACTCATCTTAGAGTTCAGATGTACAGTTTCCAAGTAGACAGTGTGATGAAAGAGGCCTTTGGCATAATGGCATTCATCAGCCAGGGCATTAAGTTCAGAAGTTGGGAGATTATGCTGCAGTTGTACAAGATACTGTTGAGGCTGCACTTGGGGTATTGTATTCAGTCCCGGTTACCCTGCTAAAGGAAGGACGTTAATAAAATATTTACACATATTTGCCAGGAATAGAGGGACTCACAGGGATTAGACAAACAACTATTATTTCCTTAGAGTGAAGGAGACTGAGAGATGATCTTATAGAGGTATATAAAATCATGAGGGACACAGACAGGGTGAAGGCACCCAAGTCTTTTTCACAGGGTTGAGGAATCAGGAATGAGGGCATACATTTAAGGTGAAATGGGAAAGATTTAATAGGAAATTGAGTAGCAACATCTTTTCATAATATACACTGAGGATGATATATATATGGAATGAACTGCCACAGAAAGTGGATGAGGCAGGTACAATAAGAACTTTTAAAGCACATTTGATCAAGTACATGGATGAAAAGCTGTAGACTTTACAAGGATACGGGACAAATGCATGCTTCTTGATCTGCAAGGACCAGTTGGTCGATTGGCCCATTACAGTGCTGTATGACTCTATCGTGTTTCTGATCAAAAAGGCAAATCATATTAAATCAAGTCTGACTCCCTGTAGTATGTTCAACAGAGCTCAAACGATTTTTATCCTGAAAGACAATCTACATGCAACAAAAACATGTATTCAAGAAGTTCTGTCAAATTAGTAATCAATTTAAATATTAATTTTGTAATTTGAATGTAAAACTTTGTTATTCTTTATTATCTGTACAGTATATATAACTGCCTTCTGGTAAATAGGTTCCACACAAACTACTTATCCTCTAAATGCAAAAAAAAAGCAAGACAAATTGATGGAATGGTGCAATGTTAATACATCTTCAGAGGCAAATCCTCTTTCCCACAAGACAACTGCTTTTGGACAAACCAGCACATCAACTGGTCTCATGAATAAGGTGGGACAAGCAACAGATGTTAGCCATGCCACACTAAGAGGAATAATCTGTTTTAGAAGACACATTGAAAGTACAAAGACATTTAATGGTGCCAAGCCCTACCTTTATTCGCTTCAGCATCCACTGCAGAAGACCTTGTTGAGCTGCTTCAGTGCACATTTCAGGGCGAAATTCAGCTAAGTTCTCTATAATAGCTGTTACAGAAAGAAAGAGCACAGTGAACACACAATTCAGGCAAATACTGTAAAAGGCAAATGACCTGCTGTTGCGAAAGGTTCTGTAAAAATTCAAAGTTCAAGGTAAACTTATCATCAAAGTACATATATGTCATTATATACTACAGCCAGAGAATCATTTTCTTGCAGGCATTCACAGTAGAACAATAGAATCAATTAAAAACTATACACAAAGACTGACAAGCAGCCGATGTGCAAAAGGCGACAAATAGTGCCAATACAAAAAAAATTGATTTGAATAAATGAATGTATTTATTATTTGATTTTGTATTTGCACATTTTGTTTATTTATTAATAATACCGAGAATGTGAGGTGTAGAGTCCTTGACAGAGAGTTCATATACTATGGAATCAGTTTAGGGTGAGCTGAGTGAAGATGGTGGTGCACTCGAATGCAGCTGCCTCTCAGTGGTCAACCAAAGGTGACCCTTTCTTTTCAAAGACTACACTGGATTCCATGAACAATGGGTACCGCAGGTCTACCACATCAGTGATCTGTTCGTTTCTTGGAACTGCCAGAGGAGTCGGAGAGGATTCAGACGAGATGACCTGGGTGCAGACTGTGTTGCTGCCTGCTACTTGGCGCGAAAACATTCTGCAGTGTAAACATGATTGTCTTGGATGTTTCTCTTGCAAGAATCGCAAGACCCTGTTGGGTGGTAGTTTGCCTCCCAGGTGCCAGGGTCTCAGATGTTTCTGGATGTGACCACAATCTCCTGAAAAGGGAGGGTGAGCAGCTAAAAGTTGTGGTACATATTGGTACCAATGACATAGATAGAAAAAGGAAGGAGGTCCTGAAAAAAGAATACAGGGACTTTGGAAGGAAGCTGAGAAGCAGGACCTCAAAGGTGGTAATCTTGGGACTGCTGCCTGTGCCACACAACAGTGAGGATAGGAATAGACCAATAAATGCATGGTTGAAGAATTGGAGCAGGGGCAGGGATACAGATTTGTGGATAATTGGGATCTCTTCTGGGGCAACTGGGGTCTGTACAAAAGGGACAGGTTGCAGTTGAATCCAAGAGGGACCAATATACTTGTGGGCAGATTTACTAGAGCTGTTGGGAGTGATTTAAATATAAATGGCAGGGGGATGGGAACCAGTATGATAGAGCTGAGGATGAGCCAATGGTTCACAAATAGATGATGGGTGTAACATGAATGTAACGAAGGACAAGCCAATGATTGGATACAAATGCAAACAGAGTAGTGTTAAATTGTACAGCATAGGCAAAATTCAAAAGGGTGATGAATGCAGGACTGAAGGTGCTGTATTTAAATGTGAGTAGCATTCGGAATAAGGTAGTCGAGCTCATGGCACAATTAGAGATTGGTTGGTATGATGTTGTGGGCATCGCTGAGTCATGGCTGAAAGAAGGCCATGGAAGCTTGACTGGGAGCTTAACATCAAAAGATATACTTTGTATCAAAAGGAAATGCAGGAAGGCATAGGTGATGGTATGTTTCTTTGGTAAGAGATGGAATTACATCTTTAGAAAGAGGTGACATAGGGTCAGAGAATGTTGAATCCTTGAGGGTGGAGTTAAGAAACTGCGAGAAAAACCGCCATTATGGGAATCACATATAGGCCTCCAAATAGTAGCCAAGATGTAGGGGTAAAATTGCAAAGGGAGCCGGAAAAGGCATGTAAATGACACAGTTGTAATGGGGGACTTCATTATGCAAAGGGATTGGAAAAATCAGGTTGGTTTTCGATCGCAAGAGAAGCAATTTGTTGAATGCCTACGTGATAGCTGTTTAGAGCAGCTTGTGCTTGAGACTATTTGGAGAAAGGCTATCTTAGATTGAATGTAGTGTATCAAGCCCAGATCTGATTAGGGAGTTTAACATAAAGGAACCCTTAGGAGGCAGTGATCATTATATGATTGAATTCATACTGCAGTTTGAGAGGGAGAAACATAACTCACACGTATCGGTGTCGTAATGGAATGAAGGGAATTACAGAGGCATGAAAGGGGAGCTCGGTCAGGTGGAATGGAGAAGGATACTATGACTTTGTGGCTGTTACAGAGACTTGAATGTCTCAGGAGCAGGAATGGCTGCTGAGTGTGTCAGGTTTTAGAAGTTTCAAAAAGGACAGGGAGGGAGGAAAAGAAAAGACGTGGGGGCATGGCATTGCTAATCAGGGATAGTGGCAAGGCTGCAGAAAGGAGCAAGTCATGGAGGGATCTCAGAAACTGATCGGAAAGCTGAGCCTACTGGGCCTGAACACCTCCCTCTGCAACTGTACACTAGACTTCCTGACTGGGAGACCACAGTCAGTCCGGATCAGGAGCACATCTCTAACACCGTCACACTGAGCATGGGGGCCCCCCAGGGCTGTGTGCTCAGCCCATTGCTGTTCACTCTGCTGACCCACAACTGTTCTGCAACACACAGCTCAAACCATATCATCAAGTTCGTCGATGACATGACTGTGGTGGGTCTCATCAGCAAGAACGACGAGTCAGCTTACAGAGAGGAAGTGCAGTGACTAACGGACTGTGCAGAACCAACATGTCTCTGAATGTGAACAAAACAAAAGAGATGGTTGTTGACTTCAGGAGGGTACAGAGTGACCACTCCCCGCTGAACATCAACAGCTCCTCAGTGGAGATTGTAAAGAGCACAAAATTTCTTGGTGTTCACCTGGCGGAGAATCTCACCTGGTCCCTCAACATCAGCTCCGTAACAAAGAAAGCCCAGCAGCGTCTCTACTTTCTGCGAAGGCTGAGGAAAGTCCATCTCCCACCACCACCCCCCCCCCCCCCATCCTCATCAAATTCTACAGGTATTGAGAGCATCCTGAGCAGCTGCATCACTGCCCAGTTCAAAAATTGCACCATCTCGGATCGCAAGACCCTGCAGCGGATAGTGAGGTCAGCTGAGAAGATCATCGGAGTCTCTCTTCCCGCCATTATGGACGTTTACACTACACGCTGCATCCGCAAAGCAAACAGCATTATGAAGGACCCCATGCACCCCTCATACAAACTCTTCTCCTTCCTGCTGTCTGGGAAAAGGCACCAAAGCATTCGGGCTCTCACAACCAGACTATGTAACAGTTTCTTCCCCCAAGCTATCAGACTCCTCAATACCCAGAGCCTGGACTGACACATTACTGCCCTATTGTCCTGTTTATTATTTATTGTAATGCCTGCACTATTTTGTGCACTTTATGCAGTCCTGGGTAGGTCTGTAGTCTAGTGTATTTTTTTTTCTGTGTTGTATTTTTTTTACGTAGTTCAGTCTAGTTTTTGTACTGTGTCATATAACACCATGGTCCTGAAAAACCATTATCTCATTTTTACTATGTACTGTACCAGCAGTTATGGTTGAAATGACAATAAAAGTGACTTGACTTGACTTTCTGAGTCAGTGTGGGTGGAAGTCAGAACCAGGAAGGAGGCAATAACTCTACAGGGTGTTTTTTTACAGACCCCCCCCCCCCCCCACAATAGTATCAGGGACATTGAGCAGCAGATAGGGAGGCAGATTCTAGAATGGTGCAATAATAATAGGGTTGTTGTGATGGGTATTTTAACTTTCCTCACATTTAATTGGGGTAGGGGAAATATGATGCTATTAGGCTGGAACTTGGGAGCAGATTAATTAGGATAATTAGGATTAATTAGATAATTAGGAGCAGATGTTTTCATTCTGAATAGCTATGTTTTACTGAGGCAGGAAAAGAAGGGTAGGGTAAAAGAACCATGGTGTACAAAGGATGTAGAAAATCTGAAAGGAAAGTTTACAAAAGATTCAAGAATGTAGGTACTGCTAGAGCTCCAGAAAATTTACAAGGTTGCTAGGAAAGGGCTTAAGGATGAAATTAGGAGAGCTAGAAGGGACCATGAGAAGTCCTTGGTGAGGAGCATTAAGGAAAACCCCAAGGCATTCTACAAGTATGTGAAGAGCAAGAGGATGAGCCACGTGAGAATAGGACCAATCAGGTGTTACAGTGCAAATGTGTGCATGGAGTTAGAGGAGGCAGCAGAGGTATTTACCAGGCTTCAGTACTTACCAGGGAAATGGACCTTAGCAATTCCAGGGATGACTTGCAGCGGACTGAAATGCTTGAACATATAGACATTAAAAAAACAGGAAGTGCTGGAGCTTTTGAAAAGCATTTAGTTAGATAAATTGCTGGGACTAAACTTGATATACCTCAGGCTACTGTGGGAAACAAGGGAGGAGATTGCTGAGCCTCTGGCGATTACAGTATCTTTGCATCATCAATAGGGATGGGAGAAGCACCAGATGATTGGAATGTTGCAAATGTTGTTCCCTTGTTCAAGAAAGGGAGTAGAGATAACCCAGGAAATTAAAGACCAGTGTGTCTGACTTCAGTGGTGGGCAAGTTGTTGGAGAAGATCCTGAGAAGCAGGATTTATGAGCATTTGGAGAGACAAATCTGAACAGGGATAGTCAGCATGGCTTTGTCAAGGGCAAGTCATGCCTTAGAAGCCTGATTGAATTCTTTGAGGATGTAACAAAACACATTGAGGATGCAATGTATATTGGTTTCAGTAAGGCACTTGATACGGTTCCACATGCAAGGCCCATTCAGAAAGTACAGAGGCATGGGATCCAAGGAGACCTTACTTTGTGGATCCAGAATTAGCTTGCCCACAGAAGGCAAAGGGTGGCTGTAGATGGTTCGTATTCTGCATGGAGATTGGTGACCAGAGGTGTTCTGCAGGTATATATTCTGGGACTCCTCTGTGTGATTTTTATAAATGACCTGGATGAAGAAGTAGGAGGGTGCTGATGATATGAAAGTTGGGAGTGTTGTGGATTGTCTGGACAGGATGCAGAACTGGGCTAAGAAGTGGCAGATGGCATTCAATCCAGATAAGCGTGAAGTGTTCATTTTGGTAGGTCAAATTTGAAGACAAAATATAGTATTAATAATAAGACTCTTGGCAGCATGGAGGATAAGAGATCTTGGGATCTGTGTCCATAATATACTCAAAGCTGCTGTGCAAGTCGACAGCATTGTTAAGAAGGCATACTGTGTATTAGCATTCATCAACTAGGGATTGAGTTCAAGAGCCATGAGGTAATGTTAACAGCTATATTACACCTTGGTGAGACCCCATTTGGAGTAGTTCTGGTCACCTCCCGACAGGAAAATTGTGAATACTATACAAAGAGTGCAGAGAAGATCTACAAGGATATTGCCTGGATTGGAGAGCATGCCTTATGAGAGTAGACTGGGTGATCTTTGCCTTTTCTCCTTGGAGTGACAGAGGATAAGAGGTGACCTGAGAGGCATAGAAGACGATAGGAGGCATTGATAGTGTGGATAGCCAGAGGCTTTTTCCCAGGGTTGAAATGGCTAACAAGGGGGAGCATAGTTTTCGGGTGCTTAGAAGTAGGTACAGAGGAGATGTCAGGAGTAAGTTTTTCACATAGTGGTGGGTGCATGGAATGCACTGCCGGTGGCAGCAGTGGAAGCGGATACAATAGGGTCTTTTAAGAGACTCTTTGATAGATACATGGAGCTTAGAAAAATAGAGGGCTATGCGGAAGGGAAATTCTAGGCAATTTCGAGAGTAGGTTACATGATCGGCACAACATGCAGGGCTGAAAGGCCTGTATTGTGCTGTAGATTTCTATGTTCTATAATACTGGTAGGGATGATGGCAGAGTAGAGATGGCTAAAGTTTCTGGGAATAGTTCATAAGGCATAGGATAGATATGTCCCACAGAGGAAGAAACGTAGAAAACATACAGCACAATACAGGCCCTTTGGCCCACAAAGTTGTGCTGAACATGTCCCTACCATAGAAATTACTAGGCTTACCCATAGCCCTCTATTTTTCCAAGACCTATCCAAAAGTCTCTTAAAAGACAGTATAGTATCTGCCTCCACCACCGTTTCTGGCAGCCCATTCCACGCACTCACCAAAGTAAAGAACTTATTCCTGACATCTCCTCCGTACCTACTCCCCAACACCTTAACCCTAGGAAAAAGCCTCTGACTATCCACATGATCAATGCCTCTCATCATCTTATACACTTCTATCAGGTCACCTCTCATCCTCCTTCGCTCCAAGGAGAAAAGGCCGAGTTCACTCAATCTATTCTCATAAGGCATGTTCCCCAATCCAGGCAACACCCTTGTAAATCTCCTCTGCACCTTTTCTATGACTTCCACATCCTTCCTGTAGTGAGGCGACCAGAACTGAGCACAGTACTCCAAGTGGGGTCTGACCAGGATCCTATATAGCTGCAACATTACCTCTCGGCTCCTAAATTCAATTCCACAATTGATGAAGGCCAATACACCGTTTGCCTTCTTAACCACAGCGTCAACCTGTTAAGACCCCAAGATCTCGCTGATCCTCCACACTGCCAAGAGTCTTACCATTAATACCATTTTCTGCCATCATATTTGACCTACCAAAATGAACCACTTCACACTTACCTGGGTTGAACTCCATATGCCACTTGTCAGCCCAGTTTTGCATCCTATCGATGTTCCGCTGTAACCTCTGACAGCCCTCCACACTATCCACAACATCCCCAACCTTTGTATCATCAGCAAATTTACTAATCCGTCCCTCCACTTCCTCATTCAGGTCATTTATAAAAATAACAAAGAGTAAGGGTCCCAGAACAGATCCCTGAGGCACTCCACTGGTGACCAACCTCCATGCAGAATATGACCTGTCTACAACCACTCTTTGCCTTCTGTGGGCAAGCCAGTTCTGGATCCACAAAACAATGTCTCCTTGGATCCCATGCCTCCTTACTTTCTCAATAAGCCTTGCGTGGGGTACTGAAATCTATATACACTACATCTGCTGCTCTTCCTTCATCAATGTGTTCTCAAATGGCAGAGGTAGGCAACTGTGGATGGCAAAGGAAGTTAAGGTCTTCATAAAAGCATATAAGGTAACAAATGTGAGTGGGAAGTTGGATGATTGGGAAGCTTTTAAAATCCAACAAAAGGTAACTAAAAAGATATAAGAAGGGATAGGATGAAATACAAGGGCAGACTAGCCAATACTATAAAGCAAGATACTAAAGGATTTTCCAGTTATATAAAGAGTAAAAGGAAGGTGAGAGTTGATACCGGAAAATGATGCTGGTGAGGGAGTAATTGGGGACAAAGAAATGGCAGATGAACTTAATGGGTTTTTTTGCATCTGTCTTCACTGTGGAAGGCACCAGCAGTGTGCCAGAGGTTC
Source organism: Hypanus sabinus (assembly GCF_030144855.1). Lineage (NCBI taxonomy): Eukaryota > Metazoa > Chordata > Chondrichthyes > Myliobatiformes > Dasyatidae > Hypanus > Hypanus sabinus. The sequence goes on along the minus strand of NC_082714.1, from coordinate 74,376,964 downwards.
GTGAGTGTCAGGGAGCGGCAGTGAGTGCCATTGCTATTACAAAGGAGAAAGTGCTAGGCAAACTCAAAAGTGTTAAGGTGGATAAGTCACCTGGATAGGATAATACAGGGGTTGTATTGAGAGCATCCTGAGCAGCTGCATCACTGCCTGGTTCAGAAATTGCACCATCTCGGATCGCAAGACCCTGCAGCGGATAGTGAGGTCAGCTGAGAAGATCATCGGGGTCTCTCTTCCCGCTATCACGGACATTTACACTACACGCTGCATCCGCAAAGGAAACAACATTATGAAGGATCCCATGCACCCCTCATACAATCTCTTCTCTCTCCTGCCGTCTGGGAAAAGGCTCAGAAGCATTTGGGCTCTCACGGCCAGACTACGTAACAGTTTCTTCCCCCAAGCTATCAGACTCCTCAATACCCGAAACCTGGACTGACACCTTGCCCTATTGCCCTGTTTATTATTTATTGTAATGCCTGTACTGTTTTTGTGCACTTTATGTAGTCCTGTGTAGATCTGCAGTCTAGTGTAGCTTTCTCTGTGTTGTTTTTTTACATAGTTCAGTCTAGTTTTTGTACTGTGTCATATAACACCACGGTCTTGAAAAACGTTGTCTCATTTTTACTATGTACTGTACCAGCAGTTATAGTCAAAATGACAATAAAAGTGACTTGACTTGACTTGGACCAGATGGACTATATCCAGAGTCCTGAGAGAGGTTGCTGATGAGATAATGGATGCACTGGTCATGATCTTTCAAGAATCACTTGATTCTGGCATAGTCGCAGAAGACTGAAAGATTGCAAATGTCACTCCACTCTTTAAGAATGGAGGAAGACAAAAGAAAGCAAATTGTAGGCCAGTTAGTCTAAACTCAGTGGTTGGGAAAGTGATGGGAGTCTATTATTAAGGACAAGGTTTCAAGGTACTTGGGAGACTAAAAAAAAGCCAGTCAGCATGGTTTCTATAAAGGGAAATCTGTTAGAGTTACTTGAGGAAGTAACAAGGAGACTGGACAAAGGAGATGCAGTGGATATCATTTACTTAGATTTTCAGAAGGCATTTGATAAGGTGCCACTACATAGGATAAAATCCTATGGTGTTACAGGAAAGATACTGGCTTGGATAGTGGAATGGCTGACAGGTAAGTAGGCAGTGAGTGGGAATAAAAGGGGCCTTTTCTGCTTGGTGCTCCTCAGTGGTCAGTATGAGACTGCTACTTTTCACATTTTTTTTCACTGATTTAAATAATGGAATCAGGCTTTGTGACAAAATTGGCAGATGACACAAAGATAGGTGGAGGGTTAGGTTGTGCCAAGGAAGCAATGCAACTGCAGCAGGACTTAGGTAACTTGGAAGAATGGGCAAAAATGTGGCAGTTGGTGGGAAATATATTCTAGTACATTTTGGTTAAAGCAACAATAGTACAGATTACTATATAAATGGGGAGAAGGTTCCAATATCAGGGGTGCAGAGGGACTTGGGAGTCCACATGCAAGACTCCCAGAAGGTTAATTTACATATTGAGTCTGTGGGAAAGAAGGCAAATACAATGTTGGCGTTTATTTCAAGGGCAGCATTTATAAGAAACTAGTTAGCTCGCACATAGATTATTGTCAACAGGTTTGGGCCCCGTATCTCAGAAAGTATGTATTGTCATTGGAGAGAGTCCAGAGGAAGTTCATGAGGATGATACCAGGAATGAAGGGGTTAACATACGAGGAGCGTTTGACTGCTCTGGGCCTGTATTTACTGGAATTTAGAAGAATATGGGGGGGGGGATCTCATTGAAATCTAATGAATGTTGAAGGAACTCGATAGGGTGGATGTGGAGAAGTTGTTTCCTGAGGTGGGGGTATCCAGAACTAGTGGGCACAGCCTCAAAAGTGAGGGGTGATTCTTTAGAACAGAGGTAAGGAGGAATTGTTTTAGCCAAAAAGAAGTAAATCTATGGAATGCTCTGCCATAGACTGTGGTGGAGGCTAAATCCATGGGTATATTTAAAGCGTAAGTTGATAGTTTTCTGATTGATCAGGGCATCAAAGGAATGGCAAGAAGGCAGGTGTATGGGGTCGAGAGAGATCTCGGACCAGCCATGACGGAATGGCAGTCGAATGGCCTAATTCTGTTCCTATGTCCTATGGTCTTCTGGACGTTGACTATATGAGATGCAGTAGGCCAATTTCTCTTGTTTAGTGGTGAGACAGGCGACAAGGCTTCAGATGTAGTGAAGACTAGACCCCAAATGGGCTTGCCTGCTGCAGCAGGCTAGATGAGACAATGCTGCAGGAGGTGTAGCGTCAGGTCTGTACTCGGTTTTGAGCTGGCATCTCCTATCAGTGCTGCCCTCCGGTGTTCAACTGGAAGAATGATAGGTTGGATTGTTGGGAGCTGTACAATCAATTTGCATGTCGCTCAGGAACTTGGACTATACATGTGTTTTCTTGTATAACAATGTGTATATGTTTTTCCCTCTCACTATTTTGAATGTATGTTATGCACCTTGGCCCCAGGAACACTGTCTGGTTTGACTATATCCATGTATGATCTGAATGATAATTGAACATGTAAAGAGGGTTTCTTCTTTTTGTTAACTAGCAGGAATGCTAATTTACTGATAACGAGAATGGTATTCCTTTGTAAACCAAATGGGGATTAATGTTCTTTCTTCTGAGTCTGTAAGCGTTTGTTGACGGGCTTTTGGGCAGATCGGCGCGAGGGGGTCGAGAGAGAGGACGCAATGCCCTAAGCTGGGCGAGGATCGGACCCCAAAGGGGGGTCCGAGGCCGGGAGATTCTCCGGGGGGGGGGGGGGGGGGATGAAGCGATGAAGCTAGATGTGCTTGGTTGACCACTCGGAGGGTCCTGAGCTGTTTGGAGAGTCGAGGAGTTCGGAGGGTCCTGAGCTGCGAGTCGAGGAGTTCGGAGGGGATCGAATGGTGGCCAGAAGACTTCAGAAATTGAGCTCCAATGGCTGTGCACGAAGTGGTTTGGACTTTGATAGGTTTGGCGCCTTTTCTTTAATTTTCTCTTCATATATACTGTATTGTTATTAATCACTTAGTTATAGTAACCTTTACAAATTGTACTCATTTAATCGCATATGGTGTACTGTCTGTTTTTGGGTGAGGCGGGGACCTCACACAGCATCCACACCAGCTGATTACCCAGTTTGGTGGGGCCGAAGGCTGCTCCCCCTAGACGAGAACGAGCTGAGCGAGCCTGAGGCGACCCAGGGGGTTACATTGTGGGGTGCTCGTCCGGGATTGATTTCTGTGGAAGCTGTGTGATCACCCTCTTTAAATTGTGTCTGCGGCGAAGAGCTGGTGTGCCTTTGTGGGTGTGTGATTGCTGGTTATCGCTGTGTGTGTGTTGGGTGGGGTGGCTGCTGTTGTTAGCCTCGAGGTCGTTGTTCGAGTTCCAACTAGTGCTGACGAAATGGTGGTGGGACCATGGGTTGTCCGTACTGTTTGGAGAGTGAGGAGTGACAGGTTGGGATGTTTCAGCAGTGGTGAGCTCCGCCCGGTTATTGGAATAATGTCCAGCCCTAAAGGGGCGGAAGCGTGGGCGGAGCGGACCTCTCAGTTGTTGGGTGAGTGGCAGTGCTTGGCTGAGGGAAAGCGACAGGGACGGGTTGAAAGTTTGAGTAGACGGGCTGGTGACTTTGTTAGAACTGTCGGGCGCAATTACCTCGAAGTGACCGCTGCCAGTTCTGGGAAAGTGTGGGAAAATGCGTGTGGTTTGACTGGAAGTCAAATGCCGCAGCTGGGGGGCTTATCATATCCGTGGCAGGAGATTGGTGGGAAGTTTTTAGGGTATCCCTTTTTGCCTAGGGGGGCAGATAAATTGCTTGTGGTGCCAAGGGGATCTGTCAAGGGGATCAGTTGTTCCGTTGATTCGAGAGATGTCGGGAAACTTAGAGGAGGCCCAGTGGGGGAACGGCTTGGGGTCTCTGGGGGAGCACGTTCCCAGCAATGTACCAAGGAACTCCCGAAAGGAGCAGACTCTATTCCTGAAGGCTTAGAGGGGCCATGCGCACAGGTGTTGTTACGGATGGATGGAAGTCAAGTTAAAGCCATCCTCGGCACCGGTTAAGTTGCTGTACAGTTTGTTTCATAACCGTTATTGGAAGCATTTACCCTTGGCGACATTGAGGACACTGGAGATTCGGGGTACCAGTGCCAGTGATTATCCAGACGACGGTTGTTGGTCAGTGAAAATGGAGTTCTTAGAGGCAAATGTGGGGGAGACTGAGGTTCAGGAATCGTTAATGCTGATATGTCCGGACCCTGTTGAGACGGGCAGCGTTTCTGTTCTAGAGAGAACCAATATCCTGTTGGTGCGCTTGGGGGCCTGCCCGGAGGAGGTGGGTGAGCGTTGTTTGGAGACATTGTCGATGCACCCAGGGTTTCGAGCTGCTTGTGCGGACGTGTGTAGCAGCATTGGGCCGATACCGAATTCAAACAAGAGCCAGTGGTGGTACGGCCTGGGGGAAGTATCTGAGGGTGAGACCCTCTTAGTGGACGCTGCGAAATACCATGAGGGAGGGGAGTTGACTGCTGAAGACACTTCGAAGAGAGAGAGGTTGCGGCGACTGCCCCTGAAGCCATGGAAGATGTAGGCAGCGTGTGTGTGGATTGTATTGCGTTGAAGAGGCGCACTGTCAGTGACCAGAATATGGCCCTGAGGGCCGCAGAGGCGATGGCCTGTCTGAGTGGTGCGAAATGGTTTAAGGTGCTGGATCTGAGGAGTGGATGTTGCCAGATCCCGACGAGTGGGGCCACAAGGAGAAGACGGCCGTTATAAATTCCCTAGGAGTCTTCGGGTCCGAAAAGATGCCACAGGGCATATCTGGAGCCCTTGCAACCTTCCTGCTGGGCAGGTGGAAGACCATAGGTTGATGTGGAGGCGTTTGGAGTTTTGGTGTATGTGGATGATCTCTTGGTGTTTGGATTTGCCTCAGGAGAATATGAAGTGAGGTTGTTGCAGGAGCAGCTGAGAACTACCGAGTTAAAGTGTTTTCGGGACACGTGCCAGGGCTGGCAAAGATCGCAGCTCGTGAGTGACTGTCTCTACGGAATCAAGTTTGAAATGAAGACGGAGAGACTGAAGAAAGCGATCTGGAACCAGTCGGAAGACTTACAAGTTGGAGAGAACGAAGAAAGTTGTCTGACTGAGGGTAATAGCAAACTGAGAACCCGGAGAGGGGAGTTTGCAGAGGTGAAGAAATTACAGACGAATCTCAGAAGAGAGAAGCGGAAGCTTGAAGGGAACCTGAAGATGACCATCGACAGTTCAAATGAAGTGCAAAACCTGAAAGTTGATCTGGAAGAAGTCATGAGGAAGAAAAAGCTGGAGAGAAGTGCAGTAAATACTGAACAGGAGGCTGAAGAGACTGCGGGAGCAGTGCAGGCCACGTGTTTCCGTTTGGAGAAGATCAAACAGCAGCTACCGATCACAGGAATGAGGAAGAATACAGATTCGATGGATAATGTGCTGGATGTGTGGTACATGCTGCCTTTTGCTGACTTTCCCTCGATTGAGGAAGAGACCTTTGGCCCTTCTCCCATTGAGTCAGGTGTAGCGAGGAGGGTTAGCTGTGTGCAGTGTGGGGCATGAGTGAGAGGTTGAGAGAGGAGTTGGTAGTGGGCCCAAGGTATCCCCAGTTGTGTCCGAGCCTGAAGGGTTTAGGTGAGGGGGTACGGAGGCCTCAGAAGGGTTAGGGAACTCCCAGATAGTTGGCCTAAGTAGCGCCTGAGGAACAGGGCGTGAGGGTTACTGTGTGGGGAGGAGATGTCACTGTTCGTGCTTGGGTTACGGTGTGTTGGCAGGAAAGGTGGCGAGTTATTTAGTAGTCATGAGGACATGACTTTTATTTGGTGGAGGGAGAGTGTAAAGAGGGTTTCTTCTTTTTGTTAACTAGCAGGAATGCTAATTTACTGATAACGAGAATGGTATTCCTTTGTAAACCAAATGGGGATTAATGTTCTTTCTTCTGAGTCTGTAAGCGTTTGTTGACGGGCTTTTGGGCAGATCGGCGCGAGGGGGTCGAGAGAGAGGACGCAATGCCCTAAGCTGGGCGAGGATCGGACCCCAAAGGGGGGTCCGAGGCCGGGAGATTCTCCGGGGGGGGGGGGGGGATGAAGCTAGATGTGCTTGGTTGACCACTCGGAGGGTCCTGAGCTGTTTGGAGAGTCGAGGAGTTCGGAGGGTCCTGAGCTGCGAGTCGAGGAGTTCGGAGGGGATCGAATGGTGGCCAGAAGACTTCAGAAATTGAGCTCCAACGGCTGTGCACGAAGTGGTTTGGACTTTGATAAGTTTGGCGCCTTTTCTTTAATTTTCTCTTCATATATACTGTATCGTTATTAATCACTTAGTTATAGTAACCTTTATAAATTGTACTCATTTAATCGCATATGGTGTACTGTCTGTTTTTGGGTGAGGCGGGGACCTCACACAGCATCCACACCAGCTGATTACCCAGTTTGGCGGGGCCGAAGGATGCTCCCCCTAGACGAGAACGAGCTGAGCTAGCCTGAGGCGACCCAGGGGGTTACAAACATAATTTGATTTGATCTGTAATCCACATTAGTTCAGGAGCCTGATGGGAGGAACTGTTCCTGAACCTGGTGGTGTAGGAGCTCAGGCTTCATTCAACTATAATATGGCACTTCCCTATTTTCTCCTTGAAAAATACAGAAATTAACCTGCAAATGTCTCCTTATTTCATAATACTCATTTTCTTTCATCAAAAATGAACAGTTTCGATTTTCCATTCAAATGCATTTTGTCCACAAGATTTATTCAAAGCAAGAGTATGTATGTCACTAAAAGGAAAAATCACAGATACTTCAGGTTTATTAAATAAATGACGCTTACATATTCGTACACAATCAACAAGTATTGGAATGGCTGAATAAGAGCCTCAAGTACACAGAAACCTGAATGAAATTTTCCAGTGACGTATTACCCCCCAAGTACCAGGCACATAGTGGCTGCAGCATTGTCCCCTTGACACCTCAAATTACCCTTGCAGCTTTGAAGTTTTACTTACTAGTGTCTGCATGATGTATTTTATTTAGTCAGAGGCCCTTCCAGCCCAGCAACCCATCTATTTAACCCCAGCCTAATCACAAGAAAATTTACAACGACCGATCAACCTACTAACTGGTATGTCTTTGGATTATGGGAGGAAACCACAGCACCTGGGAGAAACCTGCACAGTACAGGGGAGAACATAAACTCCTTACAGATGGCACTGGCATTGAACTCCAAAATCATTAGAGTTAATGAAAAACACAAAGAAGAATTCGTATGCAAAATATTTCAACAATTGAATTAAATATAGAAGTTGTTAATTATTTTTTTGGGAGAAGGGGGATGAAAGAGAGAATAGTTACACACAGAAGCCTTGACAAATTTAATGAAGTAATCAACATCCATGGGAAGAACTGTACAAAATACATATTTCATCAATTGTTCTCATAACCAAGTCCAAAATTATTTGACCAAGATGCATTCATTTATATGAAAATTATCATAAGGAAGCATATGAGGGTATAAACATTATCCAGATCAATCTCCAAACACACTGTGTAGAAGCCAAAAGAATATTATTTTTAAATTACAATTTTAGGTCAGCATGTTTTTGCAAGAAGAATGCCTTGAAACTACCTCAATGGTAGTTGTTTATTTTAACTTGGGATAAAGGTAGTGGAGATACCGGCCACATGACAGATGCACTGCCACCTGGCTGGTCAGAGGACACACCACACGCCAATCAACATTTGGTCCCTCCCAACTAATCAATGCACACCCAAATTATTGGTCACCTTAATTGGATTATCTCGCCCAGCCCCATGCTATAAAAGGTGAGACATGTGCCTGGCTCGCCCTCTCTTACAGACCACCTCACTGAAGGTAAGTGCATTGATTTATGTTTGGGCAGGTTTATCGGTTGTCCTGATAAGGGAGATGCGGCTATCCAAGGTCAAGGGGGATAGCTGTCGTAGTGCTTTTCCCTTGTTCTTTCTATGTGTAACTGTACCCTGTCCCCACACCACTTTCTGTGTATTGTACAGCCGACCCGACCTTCCCCACATGTGTTAACCCTAAGCGTTTTTTGTTAGAATACTGTAGTTGCTTGTGTTGACCCGACTTCCCCTTGTAAATAAATTCCTTATTATTAAAACTGTGCGCGTCCAGGCCTCTACTGTTGAGACTCAAAGAACTAGTTATTTTCCATCACAACATTTGGCGCTGCGAGCAGGGTCTCATAGCTTTTGGCTGGACACAAGCACAGGGGATAATGTTCCGGAATAAGGGGAAGAAAGCCAGTGCAGGCACCCAGGATAAGATCCCCAGGTGGGTTGATGAAAGGGAGGGATTTGAGAGTCTAGCCAGCATGCTGGCAGACCACGGAAAACTAGTGGACTGGTCTGAGCCCCGTGGAGAGAAGCTGGGCCATCATGTGGTCTCCCTCCTGAAGGAATCAGGGTTCCCCAAAGCCAAGGGAAGTAAAAGGGATGCCATCTGGCTGTTTGCGTCCCTGCTGAGACGCCAGGTTAGAATTACTGATCACCTGCAGCACTTGCGTGGTCAGAAGGAAAGGGAAATTGAAGACCTCAGTCAGCGTTGTTGCTCGCTGAAGGAAGCAGCACAGGCTGTCCAGGCCAGAGCCGATGACCTTGAAGTTAGGGGAACTGAACTTGCCTGTCGCCTCATAAAACTTCAGCAGGCCAGGGCAGCCCGTCGGTCTGGCTGGCAGCCGGACCCATTAAAGATTTGACCTTAGTCCAGTGTGGCGACAAGCTGGACGCATGGCTGGGGGATGGGGACATCTGGCTGGAAGATGGGGACATCTTCCTTCCACAGGGAGGAAGGGAACGAGGGGGAGACGCTCGGACCTTCCCCTAGTCATTCCGAGACCACGGAGACCCAGGACTTCTCCCCCAAGGAGCTGACCCTACTGGCGGATCGGTACCGCCAACAACCAGGTGAGCACCTGGCTGCCTGGCTGCTCAGGCTGTGGGATGAGGGGAGCCCCAACCTCAGCCTCTCCCATCACGAGGCAAGCGCCCTGGGAAGCCTCTCTGACCAGTAGAGCAACAATGTACTGCTGCGCCACAAGCAAAAATCCGCGATGGCGCAACCCTGTGGGATTGGGTAGTGACCGCGGTACGAGCTCGCTATCCCACACTTCTGGAGTGGGATCTACATGGGCGCCCGCAATGGGGTAAGGTCAGTGACGGCACCCGGGTTATCAGGGAATGGGCACTGGTCAATGGCATCTATTAAGGTGCCTGAGACCGTAACTTCCTTGAAGACACACGAGTGACTGGTGCCCTAGCTGGATACTTGGTCACTAACGCGCGCCCCGATCTGAAGTCTGTAATCCTGCCCCTCATGGCACCAGCCAGCGGTAGGACCGTACGGGATGCCATCACCCTCCTGGAGGGATTAGAATATATACAGAGGGGGGCACCTACGCAGGTCCGCAAGACCGAGACAAGGGCCCTAGACACTATCCCTCTCAGATACACACGCAGGCAGCTGTACACGGACCTGCTGTGTGCAGGGGTGGATCGTAACAATGTAGATGGTATCTCCACCCCCGACCTATATGCCCTGTGGAAGGAGCATTGGAGGGGGAAGACTAGTTACAAAAAGACTGCCAGGCCGACCATGCCCACACCGAGCCACCCTCCGTGCCTCCCTTACCTGAAACCGTCTCGAAGGCCCTCGAAGCAGAACTCAGACAGCTCGTCAGGCAGTAAATGTCCCACCTCCACCAGCAAAGTGCCTCACCCCTGGCGTGGCAGCCCTCTTCCCCCCTCCCATAGGATGAAGGCCAGGGCCCCTGGCACATTTGCTCTCTCGCCCTTTCCTGCCCGGGGGACCTGAGGCCACATATACCCGTCACAGTACACTGGGGAAAGGGAAACACACAGAGGTGGATGGCGCTTGTCGACACAGGTGCCCAGCACACGATTATCCCAGGCAATCCTGCCTTATGGAGGGGTATGGACATACAGATAGAGGGATTGGGGGGGCTCCCTTTTACCCGCCAGGGAGGCCACACTTCGCCTAGCCATAGGCAACCATTCCCCCAGACGTGTACCTTATTGCCTCCTCCCCGGAATGTATCCTCGAAATCAATGTTTTAAAGGGACAATAACTTGAAACAAACAGGGGCAAGTTCACCTTTGGCATCGCACAAGCCACTATTGTTGTCGGGGCGGCTCAGTGGGAGCCAATTGTTATTCCCCACCCCTCCAAGATCATCTGTAATAGTCAGTACAGAGTGCCAGGGGGTGGGGGGGGGGGGGCGCCAAGAAATCGCAGACTCCATTCAAGCCCTGTTACAGGAGGGAATTATTAGAACCGCTGCCTCGCCTTTCAATAGCCCCATTTGGCCTGTCCGTAAGAGGAACGGCTCCTGGTGGATGACCGTTGATTATTGGCAATTGAACAAGGCTGCACCCGCCCCGCCCCCGCCGCCGCTGTACCTGACATTGTCACCCTTATTGAAGACATCGCAGGCCGTCCCTATAAACCCTGGTACGCTGTTGTCGATTTAGCGAATGCATTTTTCTCGATTCCCCTGCACTCAGATAGCCAAGACCAGTTTACCTTTACTTGGGATAGCACATTTTGTCACCTACCCACATGCCCCACTCTCTGCCATGGCCTTGTCTCCCACAATTTACACAACATCCAATTCCCGCTGGAGAATTCAAATGCACATTATATTGATGATATTCTTCTCCAAGGTCCTTCTGAGACTATTGTGTCAAAGGCCCTTCACATGCTAATCGAATCCCTCAGGGGACGGGGCTGGGCCATTAATATGGAAAAAATACAGGGCTCCAGCCAAGGTGTCATTTTCCTCGGAGTACAATGGAACTCCGGGGACAGAAGCATACCCGATGCCGCTAAAAATAAAATTTTAAATTTTGCCGTCCCCTTGAATAAAACTAACACACAGAGATTCGTGGGGCTCCTGGGCTATTGGCGGCAGCATATACCCCACTTGACCATGCTTCTCCGGCCGCTCTATAGGATCTCCAGGAAAAAAAAACACATTTCTTTGGGGGACAGCGGAACAGGCTGCCTTTGATACAGCGAAACTAGCGGTGGAACAAGCCATGCCACTTTCTTCCCGCTAGACGAGTCTGCCTTTTGAGTTATCGGTCACAGCGAGCGAGATGGTCGCCAAGTGGAGCTTCTGGCAGAAGACCCCAGGGTGTAGAGTCCCCCTCGGTTTCTGGACTAAGTCCCTACCTGAAGCGGCAGTGCGCTACAGCCCCTTCGAGCGCCAGCTACTAGCCTGCTACCTGGCACTCCTCGCCACAGAACACCAAACAGGCTCTGACCCTGACATCCTTTGCCCCCATCTCCCCATAATGCGATGGGTCAAGTCCCCCGATTCTACCACAAGGAAGGCCATGCCCAGAGGTCCTCCATTGTCAAGTGGAAGTGGTACATTGTGGACCAGGCTGAGCCCGGTCCTGAAGGGGTCAGCCACCTCCATGAACAAGTCATGGCTTTCCCCCAGTCCCAGGACCCTGCCCCAGACATCCCTGAGGTACAATCCTCCCCAGCATGTTGGGGTCAACCCTTCGGTTCCCTCGACCCCGACAGCAAACTGCACGCCTGGTTCGCAGATGGTTCCAGCCGCTGGAAAGGGGGTAAACAATTTTGGAAAGCGGCAGCATTTCATCCCGCCACGGGTAAAATTTTAACCACTGACGAGAGGGGGTTCCAGTAAACTTGTCGAGCTGGCGGCAGTAGTCCTCACCCTCCAAAACACTACTGGACCAGTCCACATCTCTACTGACTCCTGGGCAGTAGCTAACGGCATTACAGTATGGATGGCCTGGTGGCAAGACATGGGGTGGGAAATACACGGACGTCCCCTCTGGGGACAGCACCACTGGCGTTTCATTTGGGACCAGGCTACCCACAGAAAAATTTCTGTCCACCATGTGCATGCCCACACCCGAAAAGATAATGAAGAGGCAATGTTTAACGCTGCTGTGGACCAGGCTGCCCAAATATCATCTGCCACCACTTCTACCCCTGATACAGACCCCAGTGCATTAGCTGCGTGGGCACACTGCAAAGGTGGCACGCGGCACTGGGCTGAACAATTTGGCGTCACCTTGACACTCGATCAATGTAAAACCTCTGTAGATAACTGCCCCATCTGCCAGAAAGTCAAGCCACAGGACTGGCCGATAGGGCCACTGGGCCACATTCGTCGCGGCACAGAGGCGGGTCAGGTATGGCAAATAGACTATATTGGACCGCTCCCACGACAGAATAAGAAGCAGAATGTCCTCACGATGGTGGACACATACTCGGGTGTCCTGGTGGCGGTGCCCTGTGAAAGGGTCGACCAGAACAGCACCATCAGAGGATTACAGCACCTCTATCTATGGGGTCCCATGGGAGGTACAATCCGAGCAGGGCTCACACTTTGCTGGGACCAAAGCCCAGACCTGGGCGGCTGAGGCAGGGATCTCATGGCTGTTCCATATACCCCACCACCCCCAAGCATTGGGCTTAATTGAAAGAATGAAAAAACTCACACTCTGACACCCTCTCACATGCTGCAGGGGTGGCTAAGTGTCCTTCAGCAGGCCGTCGACCAGTTAAACACACGGCCCACTATGCAAGGGGGATCCCCACTGGCCCGCCACCTGGCACAGTCCCCATCTCCCGACTGGGAAACCACTGAACCCCCCGAGACCGAGGACTCGGGCAGAGTATGGATCCGACAGCCACAGAGCCTCCCCAAAAAGGGAGAAATTGTCACGCGCGGTCCAGGGGACACCCGCTGGGTTGCCATTCTGGGTAAATCTGATATACATACCTGTATACATACCCAGCATTTAACCAGACGGGAATGAGTTTCCTCCTACACCTACCCCCCCCCCCCCCCACCCACCGTCTCCCTCTACAGAACAATGTTGCGACTCCAGTCATCCCTCCTGGTCACTGCGATGCTTGGCTCCGTGACAGCTGCCAACACCTTCCTCAGGGTCGCTTACGAGTTTGCCAGCAAAACCAACAGATCGGACTGCTGGATCTGCTTGCGGGCCCCGGCACACGCTGATGATGCGCTGCCACTCACGCCAATCTCGCTGGATGACATTGAGATGAACTGTTTACATAGACTGTTTGCTCCTGCTGGCAGTCCCCCACCACTCTCCTCCCCACTACACAACATCTCTTCCCTTGACCCCCGATGGGGTTGGTGCTTCAGGAACTGGTATTTCCCTCCCTACAATTTGACCTCCACCCGAGTCCCCACCCTCAGAGTTATTCCACAACCACTGAGTATTCCTAACGAATGCTGGTGCAGACTCCGCAATGAGCACACTTCTATTTTCAGTTGGTCACAGCAAATGTGAGCAGAACTGGTACCCTGGTGCCCCAGTGACCACTGCCGACGATACCGCTAAGCTTGGAGCTCCCTGGACCCTGAACGGGACCCATTGGATCTGCAGCCATCGCGCCTACTCGTGGCTCCCCACGAGCTGATACAGCAGCTGCTTTCCAGCATATGTGGTGCCCTTCATCCACCCCCTGAATGACCTTGGGGAGCATCCGGCATACATCGGCCACCGGGACAAGAGGGCCATTACAGAGGCAGAGAGGTTCTGGATGATAGCTTGGGATGTATGGGAGACCGGCAGTTGCCCAAGCTGCAAGCCTCCCCCTCTCCACACCACCGATGTTGTCCAAGGTAAGGGCACTAGGACCCAAGCAGCTTGGCACCGATGTCATCGCAGAACAATGTGTTGTTAAGTGCCTTGCTCAAGGCCACAAACACGCTGCCTCAGCTGAGGCTCAAACCAGTGACTTTCAGATTACTAGTCCGATGCCTTTTCCACTAGGCCACGCACCAACACTGTACTCACCGGAATTTAAAAGAAATGGGGGGGGGGGGGGGGGGGGAAATCTCATTGAAACCTACCAAAAGTTGAAAAGGACTAGATAAGATGGATGTGAAGAAGAAATTTCCAATGGTGGGGGTATCCAGAACTAGAGGGCACAGCCTCAAAACTGAGGGGTGATCCTTTAGAACAGAGGCAAGGAGGACATTTTTTTTGCCAGAGTGAATCCGTGGAATACTCTGCTAATGACTGCAGTGGAGGCCGTCCATGGGTATATTTAAGGCAGAAGTTGATAGTTCCTTGATTGGTCAGGGCATCAAAGAATATGACAAAAAGGCAGGTGTATGGGGTTGAGTGGGATCCAGGATCAGCCATAATGGAATGGTAGAGCAGTCGATGGGCTGGATGGCCTAATTCTGCTCCTATGTCTTATAATCTTAATCGTCATAAGCATTTATGGCATTTTTATGTTTCTTTTTGTTTTTACCCTTATTCAATTACTTATGTGAGTGCTGCCCAACGAAGTACCTGGAACTTGGGCACTATATCCTAACTCTCATGTTCATTTGAGTGGAGTTTGGCTTACTGCTGAATTGTGTACTTTATACTTCACACACAAGGAGTATCATCTTTGTGATGCTGTATATATTCCATGTCATAACATTGTTTCAGTAATGCTGTGGACAGTCTGCAAATTGTCAATTAAATTTTTCCCCTTGTTGAGGCACTGCACATATTAAATGACTCCCATCTCAAAGACAGCTTTAGCTGCTGTACTTGCAATCCCTGAAATAATTTCTTCAAATTTTGCTTTAAAAATCCAGCCTGATCAAACCTGATTATTTCTGTCATCTTTAAATCTCTGCCCTTGATTATCTTGTGCAGATTTATACATGCTTCTATACAAACCATATACTCATGTTCTTCTACTTCCTTTAATGTTTTTCTAATAACTTCGACAGTTAACATTTAATCAATACCTGTACCTGGCTGGAAGCACGAGAAGATTTTATGCATGTTATCCATTGAATTTAATCCTGATAATTTTAGACTATTTGTCTGAACTTTTGTATGCCACTTAACTTCTAAAAATCTAAGTATGACATATTGCTTGTTTTCCTCCAAAGATATACACACTTTGAATTAAATTCCTTCTGTTATCTCTTTGCCCTTTCTGATAACCTGTATCATCCCAAAATCTTAGTGTTCTTCAGCATTTACACTCATTTCAAATGTTATGCCTCATGTATCTAAATAATCTACACACGGATGATTGAAAATGCACCAGCACCAACCCTCTGGGCTCCAGCCCTTCAAACATTCTGCAGTCTGAGTATGCTCATTAATCCTAGTTCACTGTTTCTAGTCTGTCAGCCAACTTTCCTTCCAAGCTGCTCCAATTCTTTTTGCTAACACGTCTATTTTTCTCCCTCTAATAAGCCTCCCAAGAGATACCTGGTCAATCATGTTCAAAAAATAATTATCTGCCTGTCATTAGTCAATCAACTTAGCTCAAGACATCACTGCAGAGGCTGTAAAAGGCAGGATTCAGTTGATTCATCAATAATCTTCCTTCCATCAGAAGGTCAAAAATTGAATTGCATTTGATGATTGCAAATTGCTCAAATCCATTCAAAGTGCATGCCAGTATGTCACAAAACCTAACGCATTCAGGCTTGGGCCAAAGAACAGAAAGTCAATTTGCAGCACACAACTGCCCATTATTAACCCGCTCCGGGAAGAGAAAGTTCTAATGGCTATCTTTAAGTGCCAACAACAATATCCTATCAATGTAATATCAATGTACTAAGGGTACTATTTCAGATCAAGAGGCTAGGTAACCAATAGTAAGAATTTATTCCTTACCCATCTATAACATACGAGTCAAGGGTGCAATAGAAAAATCGCAACTTGCTCCAATGAATATGGTTCTAACAATAGTAAAGCTGTCTGGCCCCATCCAGGACCGTAGACACTATTCACCAGCCATTGGTGATGCAATGTGTCTGCAATATATATCGTCAACAAAGTGTGCTATAGTTATTCAAAGCTACATTAACAATAACACTTACAATCCGTGACCTGCACTGTATGAAGGATAAGGCAGCAGGCATAAGGGAACACCACCACCAGCAAGCTTTCCTTCAAGTTACAGACACATTGGATAGATTTCACAGCTCCTTCATCTTCACTGGGTCCAAATCTTGAAATGCCAAAAACTG
Source organism: Hypanus sabinus (assembly GCF_030144855.1). NCBI lineage: Eukaryota > Metazoa > Chordata > Chondrichthyes > Myliobatiformes > Dasyatidae > Hypanus > Hypanus sabinus. The sequence goes on along the minus strand of NC_082714.1, from coordinate 74,360,839 downwards.
ACACAAAACAGGATTGTTAACTGTCAAATGAATATTGATAAACTACCAATATATGAACAAGAATTGGACTGTTCCGTAGGTTGAAATTCTAAATTGGAGGAAGTTTAATTTGATGGGATCAGAAAAGATCTGGATTGAGATAGGCTGTTTTCTGCAAAAAGTGTTACTTGGTAAGTGGGAGACCTTCAAAAGTGAAATTTTGAGAGTACAAAGCTTGTATGTGACTGTCAGAATAAAAGGTAAAGATAACAGGTATGGGGAAGCTTTTTTTTTAGCAGGTAGGAACAAATGGGGTGTTTAGTGAGTATAAGAAATGCAAGAAATAAATTAGGAGGGCTAAAAAGAAATTACTCGGGATTTCATACAAGATCTTCCTTCAGACCACGTGGGAAACAAGTGCAGAAATTATCAGGGCCCTAACAGACATTTATATCATTGTTAGTGACAGGTGAGGTGCCAGAGAACTGAAGGATAGCCAATGTTGTTCTGGTGTTCAAAAAAGCCTTAAAAAAAAAAGAAGCCAGGAAATTATAAGCTGGTGAGCCTGACATCAGTAGTGGGTAAGTTATTGGAAGGTATTCTGAGGGACCAAATATATAAGTATTTGGATAGATATGGGCTGATTAAGAATAGTCAGCATGGTAGGGGTCGTGTTTAGCCAATCTTATAGTTTTTCAAGGATGTTACCAAGAAAGGTGATGAAGGCAAGACACTTGACATGGTCCCCGTATGGAGGTGGGTCAATAAGGTTCAGTCTCTTGGGATTCAAAATCAGGTAGTAAATTGAATTAGACATTGGTTTTGTGGGAGAAGCTACAGAGTAGTGGCACACAGTTGCCACTCTGAATAGAGGTCTGTGACTAGTAGGATCAGTGTTGGGTCCATCTATATCAACGAATTAGATGATAATATGGTTCGCTGAACCAGCAAATTTGCAGATGACGCCAATGATGGTTATTGTGGCTTGCAGATGGATCTGAACCAACTGGAAAATGAGCTGTGAAATGGCAAATGGAATTTAATGCAGACATGCAAGGTGTTGCACTTCAGTAGATCTTACACAGTGACTGGTGGAGCACTGAGGTGTAGAACAAAGGGATATGGGAATGCAGGTCCATAATTTGTTGAAATTGGCATCATAGGTAAGGTCATAAAGAAAACTTCTGGCACATTGGTTTACATAAATCAAAGTACGGAGTTTAGGAAATAGAATGTTATGTTGAAGTTGTATAAGACGTTGGCGAGGCCTAATTTGGAGCGTTGTGTGCAGTTTTGGAAATATGTAAATAAGGTTGAAAGAGTACAGAGAAATTTTACAAGAATATTGCTGGATCTTAATTCCTTGGAACATCGAACATAGAGGGATTTCATAAAGGTATACAAAATTATGAGGTGTAGAAAGGATAAATGCAAACAGGCTTTTTCCACCGAGCTTGGGTCGAATTACAACCAGAGGTCACATGTTAAAGGTGAAAGGTAAAAAGTTTAAGGGGAACAGGAGAGGAAACTTCTTTACTCAAAGAATCATGAGGGTGGAACAAGCTGACAGCACAAGTGGTACATGCAAGCTTGATTTCAACATTTAAGAAGTTTGGGGGAGATAAGTGGTTCCTGTGCAGGTCGATGAGAGTAGTTAGTTTAAATGGTTCAGCACAGTCTTGATGGGCCTTAGGGCCTACACTGCCATATTCTATGGCTCCAAATAAACAGCTTGGTGGAATTGGAAAAACATGCCAGATGAAAGTCGATGAGGATGCATTTAGACAGGAAGAATGGCAAGAAGCAAAAGGGAATGATGGATACTCTATGAAAGGGGTATAGAAGGACAGGAGGTATGTCCACAAACAACTGAAAGCGGTACACAGATTGAGGAAGTAGTTTTTAAGGCTTCAGCATTTCTGGGCTTTATTAATAAAAGCACAGAATAAAAAAAGCAGAAACTCATGCTGAAGCTTTAAAAAGTAACCAGGCCAACTTCAGATTGAGTTGTGTATTCAGTTTTGGTCACAATTTTCTAGGAGTGCATTACAATGGATGCTGAAAAGTTTTACAAGAACATAAATAAAACAAAACTCTTGTGCATTACATACTATATTCCTTTTACCTATTCTCATCAATAAAGTTGTGCATCCTCTTAGAATCACTGAATGGTTAAAGCACAGAATGAGGCCCATCATGTCTCTGCCAAATAAACTTTTTAGTTCCAACTCTCTAGCCCTTTACCCAGGGCACTGAAATGGCTCCTTTACCTTGTATTTGTCACAATCCCCCTTGATGACCACAATAGAACCTACCTCTATGTCAGTGATTCCCTAACATTTTTGGGTTTCTGCCCCCTTGTCTCCCAGATCACATCCCCAGTGTACTCCTCTCCCTTTCTGGCCATTACATTTACGATGAACAGTGAATGAAAATAGAAACAGCAGTGACAAATAAAGTAATTGCAAAACAATGTAAATCCATTGTGCATTAGTACTCCAATTAGTCACTACTTGGCATTTTCACCTTTCAATGAGATGAGTAGTTCTGGAAAGATGTAAACAAGGTTGAAAGAGTACAGAGAAAATTTACAAGGATATTGCCGGGTCTTTATTCCTTGGAACATCGAAGATAGAGGGGAGATTTCATAGAGGTATACAAAATTATGAGGTGTATAGATAGGGTAAATGCAAGCAGGCTTTTCCCACTGAGGTTGGGTGGAATTACAACCAAAGGTCGTGGATTAAAGGTGAACCGTAAGTTTAGGGGGAACAGGAGGGGAAACTTCTTCACTCAAGGAGTTGTGAGGGTGGAACAAGCTGCCAGCACAAGTGGTGCCTGCAAACTTGATTTCAACGTTTAAAAGAAGTTTGGGGGAGGTAGTAGTTCCTGTGCAGGTTGATTGGAGTAGTCAGTTTAAATGGTTCAGCACAGCTTGGTGCAGTGATATCAGCTTCTCAACTACAGAGCTGAAAGTCCCTCAGAAGGAGTCTCAGATCCTCATGTTCAGTAATTTACAGTTTGTTTTGTTGCTCTGAAAGAAGTTGTGCGACTGCACTGAAACTGCGCTCCACTAAATATCATGCTGGAAAGGCAATAAAGAACACCTTGACCTTTTTTCATAATGCAGGATAGTGGTCAGAGATCTCTTTCTACAACCAACTCTTGATATGATTTTTTTGAACATTGGCTTCAGGTCAAAGTCAATTTGTAGCAAAATCAATTCTTCCTCCATCCTTCCTGTTAATTCCTCGTTACAAATGTTTAGGAATGAATTTATTATCCAACCAGGAATTTGGATCCAGTAAAGATCCCAAAATCTTTTTGACATGTCCTTATACAGTTCAGCCAGATTGGCATGGTATACTTGAAGATTAGCATCTGGTATATTCTTTCTTTCTCTGCCAACTCAGAGAGGCTTAGAAATTGCACTTAACTTAGGCAGAAATGTGGAGACAACTGATTTAACTTTCACGTAATTGCTTTGCAATTGAAAATTAATTTCATTAAATTTTGTGAATAATTTTGGCAAATAAGTAATGTTATGTTGAATATTCAAATTGATTACTGAATGAAGCGTTTGAGTCCTCAAAGAATTTTATCAGTTTCAAAAAACACATTAAAGTATCTCAGGTAGTTTCCTTTTGAGAGCCACCTGACTTCTGTCTGCAGCCGCAAGCATTCCAACTGTTCATAATTCTGAATCCAAAGCTCTCGAAATAGTAGAGAACCAAGAGCTGAAACTAGATTTCATTCACCACTGTGATTACTGCATTTAATGGTTTGTGCAGCTGATCACTAGGGTTTTCTATGAAGACCTTCCACAGGGGCACCATTGAAAGCATACTGACTGGCTGTCTCGCTGCCTGGTACGGGAACTATATCAACCTTGATCGCCGAACACTGCAGAGAGTGGTATGGACAGACCAGTGCATCTGTGGATGTGAACTTCCCTCCATTGAGAACATTTATAGCAGCAGGTGCAAAAAGAAGGCCTGGAAGATCATCACCAGTCACCCTAAACATAAACTTCCATCTGGCAAAAAGTACTGCAGCATTAAAGCCAGGACCAACAGGCTACAGGACAGCTTCTTTTTACAAGCCATTGGACTGAAAATTCACATGTCTGTACACTGCTATGGAGACATAACGCAAAGATCTTTACTCTCACAACGGGGGATGGAATTAAATAAATTCAAAATTCAGTGAATAGTTGACATGTTAGGTACAGCTTTTTTTAAGGAAGTACAGTCGGCCCTCCTTATCTACGGATTACGCCTGCGCGGATTTAACCAACCACGGATCAGGAAAACCAGAAGTTCTCTCTCCAGCACTCGTTGCTTGAGTATGTACAGACTATTTTTTCTTGTCATTATTCCCTAAACAATACAGTATAACAACTATTTACATAGTATTTACATTGTATTAGGTATTATAAGTAATCTAGAAATGACTTAAAAGTACAGGCAGTCCCCGGATCATGAATGACTTCCATTCCTGAGTCCATCAATAGTCGGATTTGAGGTCGGAACAGGTATATCCAGTATTATTTAGTGTCAGTTAGTCAAACGTTTTTCTTAGTATACAGTATACATTTTACCTTTCAATGCATATAAAACACTTAAGAAACATATGTATTTCAATAATTAACCCACTGCGTTGCTTAGTAATAATTGTAGCTTTATCGGGGCAGGGCCTTTCACATGCTCCATTAAAATTGTTCCGATCGTTGACCGACTGTAGCCTAACGCTTATCCAATTAGGCTTCACCTCTTTCCAATCACTTTATTACTTCCACCTTATTTTCAACCGTGATTGTGATTATTTTCATCAACAGAAACACCATGGATTCAGAGCTGCACCGCCAGATCCTAATGTCCACCGCACTGAGCATGTTAAATAAAGTCCGGGGTTCTGCTGGGTCCTAAAGACACTGCCCTAAGTCAGGTTAAACAAGGGACTTAAGCATCCGTATTTTTTGGTATCCGCGGGGGGGGGGGGGGGGGGGGTGGTCTTGGAACCAATCCCCCATGGATAAGGAGGGCCGACTGTAATAACCTCACGGTGGTGTCCTGTTGTTGCTGGTGCCTCATCTGTTGCACAAGCAAGAATGTTGGTGAGCAGAATGTCTTTCTCTTTCAAAAATTGCTCAACAACACAAAATATTAATGCCCCCTTCGTATTTCTAGTTTCCTTGCAAAACACAAATCTTGAACCATGCTTTCATATTTTACGAAACATATGTAACCAAGAAGCAAAGATTCATTGCCTAGCAGAGTTGTCTCATCTAAATTCTGTTGTCCTAAGTATGTTGCACAACATGTCTTTCACATTCTTAGAGATTTCATCTATTCACCTTTAAAAATAGCTGTCACTGAGTCTGGTGACTTATGCAAAGTAGAATAATTTCTTCTCCAATTGCATGGGGCTTTCCAGATTTAGTGATGAGCATTGAAATGTTGTATGAAGCACACAAACCATCAATGTTTGTGAAGTGCTGGCAAACATGTTTTGAAGTCTTTTCCATTTCCAAAAGGTTTCACCAGTAACTGAAAATAAGCCAAGTTCTTGTTTGCTTTATCAGAATGCATTCTCTTCAAATGTTCCAACAGCCTCAATAGTTTCATTGCTTCATTTGAAAAATCTGTTTCACAAAACAGACACATAGGCTTGGTGGTGGTATAAATCCCCATTTCAGATACTCCACACTATACTGTTTGCATGTTTTTTCCCCCTTTGGTCTACTTCTACCATTTTTGTTATGGGTTACCAACCATGGCCAATTGCCTAATGTTTAAGTCTAACCTCAATCTCTACAATTAATAGAAGGCAAAGTTATGATGTCATCATAGTTCAGGCAAAATACAACTCTCTGACAGAAAGTTGAACAGTGATATCTCATTTGGCCTGTGGGCTAGAGAAACACAGTCAACACTATTCGAAAGAGCAGATTCTGAACCTTGCCCCAATGAATGGCACACCCTGATTTACAGAAATTGCGTTATTGTGTGATTAGAATATGGAAATTGTACCAGCTATCACTGTACTACAGTAGTGAATGGAAATAACACAATTTCTTCAGTCTAGATTTCTCACGATGTGACAAATACATAAGTGTAACATTGTTTTTCAACAACTAAAAATGTGCTTTGAACAAATTCTAAGAGAATGGTGAGTTAGCAAGAGACAAGGTGAATAAAAATCAAATCCTTATAATAAACAATTCATTTCTTAAATTAGGCCTGTAATCCCTCAGATGCTCCCCTTGCTACTGAGCGTCCTCCCCACTTCTCCCTTTATGTTTATTCCCACCCCCCCCCGATGCTCCCACACCCCAGAGGGGTTGAAGAAACCACTGCTCTACATCACTCTTAATTCTCTTCTCCTTTATTGTGCACCTGTAACTTAGTCCCCAAACCCCCAACCAATGAGAGTAAACCATTCTATCCAGATCCATCATTTTATGTACTTCTATTAAATTCCAACCCCCAGCATTTTTGTAAGAAAGGAGTCCCAGGGTCATGATGTTTGTTACAGTAGTTGGTCAATAGACAATAGACAATAGGTGCAGAAGTAGACCATTCGGCCCCTCGAGTCTGCACCGCCATTCTGAGATCATGGCTGATCATTCACTATCAATACCCAGTCCCTGCCTTGCCCCCATATCCCTTGATTCCCCTATCCATCAGATATCTATCCAGCTCCTTCTTGAAAGCATCCAGAGAATTTCTCTTGTATTCAATTCCCCTTGTAACAAAAGCCAACATTCCATTTGCCCTCTTCACTGCCTGTTGCACTTGCTCATTCACCTTCATTGACTGGTGAACTAGGACTCCTAGGTCTCTTTGCATTTCTCCCTTACCTAACTCGACACCGTTCAGACAATACTCTGCCCTCTTGTTCCTGCTTCCAAAGTGGATTCCACACCTCCACAACTCTCTGGGAGAAGAAGCTCTTCCTCAACTCTGTTTTAAATAACTGACCTCTTATTCTCAATCCATGCCCTCTGGTACTGGACTCTCCCAACATCTGGAACATATTTCCTGCCTCAATCCTCTCAAATCCTTTAATTATCTTAAACGTTTCAATCAGATTCCCTCTCAATCTCCTCAATTCCAGCGCGTACAAGCCCAATCTCTCCAATCTCTCTGCGTAAGACAGCCCTGCCATCCCAGGAATCAACCTAGTGAATCTACGCTGCACTTCCTCAATTGCCAGAATGTCCTTCCTTAAACCTGGAGACCAAAACTGTACACAATATTCCAGGTGTGGTCTCACCAGGGCCCTGTACAAATGCAAAAGAACATCCTTGCTCTTGTATTCAATTCCCCTTGTAACAAAAGCCAACATTCCATTTGCCCTCTTCACTGCCTGTTGCACTTGCTCATTCACCTTCATTGACTGGTGAACTAGGACTCCTAGGTCTCTTTGCATTTCTCCCTTACCTAACTCGACACCGTTCAGACAATACTCTGCCCTCTTGTTCCTGCTTCCAAAGTGGATAACTTCACATTTATTCACATTGAATGACATCTGCCAAGTATCTGCCCACTCACTCAGCCTATCCAAGTCTCCCTGTGTTCTCCTAACGTCCTCTTCGCATGTCACACTGCCACCCAGTTTAGTATCGTCAGCAAACTTGCTGATATAGTTTTCAATGCCCTCATCTAAATCATTGATATAAATCGTAAAGAGCTGTGGTCCCAATACAGAGCCCTGTGGTACCCCACTAGTCACCTCCAGCCAGTCTGAGAAACACCCATTCACTGCTACCCTTTGCTTTCTATCTGCCAACCAGTTTTCTATCCATGTTGAAACCCTGCCCCCAATGCCATGAGCTCTGATTTTACTCACCAATCTCCTATGTGGCACCTTATCGAATGCCTTCTGAAAATCTAGGTACACAACATCTACTGGCTTACCCTCGTCTAACATCCTTGTTACACCCTCATGCCACAAACTATCAAACTATCCTTGTAAATCTTTCCCAGAATTAAGTTTAATGTCACTGATATATGTTATGAAATTTGCTATTCTACAGCAGCGGTACAGTGCAATACATAAAAACTATAAATTAAAATAAAATATATATATTAAAAATTTAATTAAATAAGTTGTGCAGTAAGAGAGCAAAAAAGTAGTGTGGTGGTGCTCATTGCCCTTTCAGAAATTTAATGATGGAGAAGAAACTGTTCCTAAAATGTTGAGTGTTTGTCTTCAGGCTCCTGTACTCTTCTCTGATGAGAAGAGAGCATGTCCTGGGCAATGAAGGGTCCCTTTCTCAGGCATCGCCTTTTGAAGATGGCCTCGATGCTGAGGAGGATAATGCCCATGATCAAGGTAGCTTTCCAAAATCTTCCTAATACTTTCACATCCTCTCCAAATGATCTCACATTTAGCATTTGTTGACACTTTCAAACAAATGAGTTTCTTTTTTATACTTCTAGCTTACTCATAAAATATGTCAACATTTTTATATTACAACTATTATTTTCTTCACGCATGCATTATAGTCATTTTACACTCCGATATTTAAATATAAAGCACATAACATCCTTTGCAAGGGAAAACAAGATTTAACATAGCAATGTTTGAGGCAAGCTGTTCAGATCAGTCTGCTGACTTATAAAACTGTACACCCTATAGAATCCATTCTTCATATGCTGTGCTAAATGTGTACACAGATGGGTTTGCATCTGTGCCAACTGACTGAGATGGACTGGTGCACAAGAAATGGTTTTAATTAGATAATTTTTATGCTATTGATTTTTCATTAATGTGATATACACTCATGACAGAAATCTGGCAAAATGTAAAGAATGATACGGTTCTGCCAGCTGTGTAAGGAACAGAAATTAATTTTAGCACTGAATCATTACAAGGATCAAAGTTAAACACTTGTGACTAACAGAATGCCATCTGATGTAATCAACTTTATGACTGTCCCTTGTACATGAGGTTTTTTTTTACAGGGAAACACAGAGGACAATGGGTAAAACAATCAGCAAAAACATCAAGCCATTTTGCAATGTTTGATCAGGACTATTACTTAAACGGAACTATGGATATTAAAGCATTAATTCACTGAAAATATTAACCATAACAACTATTACAAGTATTATGAGGTAGTAAACTGGATTAGATATTAGCTTTGTGGGAGAAACCAAATAGTGGTAGTACATGGCTGTCACTCTAATTCGAGGTCAGTGACTAGTGGTGTGCTGCAGGGATCAGATGCTGGGTCCACAGTTGCACGTCATCTATATCAACGATTTGGGTGATAATGTGGTCAACTGGATCAGCAAATTTGCAGAAGACACCAAGATTGGAGGTGCAGTGGACAATGAGGAAGGCCATCATGGCTTGCAGTGAAATATGGACCAACTGGAACTTAATGCAGACATGCGAGGTGTTGTACTTCAATACGTCCAATCTCGGTAGGTCTTACACAGTGAACGGTAGGGCACTGAGGAGTGTATTAGAACAAAGGGATCTGGGAATACAAGTTCATTGAAAGTGGCATCACAGATAGATAGGGTCATAAAGAAAGCTTTTGGCACATACACTAACTGAGTGTCAGTTCACTAGCTGTCAGTTAGTCCTAACTAACTGTCAGTTGGTCCTGATGAAGGGTCTCGGCCCGAAACGTTGACAGTGCTTCTCCCTATAGATGCTGCCTGGCCTGCTGCGTTCCACCAGCATTTTGTGTGTTGCTTGAATTTCCAGCATCTGCAGATTTCCTCGTGTTTGCCTCTCTCATTAACAAGGCATTTTCACCCACAGAATTGCTATTCACCAGATTTTTAATTTGCTTTTCGCACCATTCTCTGTAAACTCTAGTGATAGTTGTGCATGAATATCCCATGAGATCAAGAGTTATGTTTTGAAAGGAAAAAGATTTTGGCCTTCTATTAATTTGTTAGACTCTGACATATGCACTTGGTGAATAATGAACAAGAACAAGCTCCTTAAATCTACTGTAAACACGCTGTTCAGCAAGACTGTGAACACACATTTCATCAGGAAATTGTACAATATTTATCAATGTTTAATGTCCTCAATACTAAACTGTAATCATTAAAAGGCAATAAAAATAATTACCTAATGACCGTGTGGCAGACTCTTATGAAAAATAGCCCAACAATTCTTAAATGGTATAAAATCAGTAAGGTGGCAAAATTTAAACTGCAAAAAAAAAACTGAATGATTTAATCAGTAAATGGAATGCAAAAATAAGATTTATCCACTAAAAATGAAGAATTGCTCAACATAGTGGTAATTCAATCCTTTTATGCCTGGCTAAAGTATCAAATACGTATGCTTCAGGTTAGGCTGCACACCTAGCTAAGCTGTTCAATGTAGTCATAGCAATGATATTTTCCTAACAGTGTGGAAAATTGCCGAAGTAGATCCCCATCATAAACAACAAGTTCAACCCTGCAACCATTCAATTAACTTGACTGATGTGCACAGATTGGTTTCTGAGCTGTCAGGCAGTCTAAACATACCCAATATATCTAATTTCCAAGATGCAACTGAATCAGCCAGTTGTATTGTATTGATGAGACTTTTGAAACCTTTGATTTGTTATGAAAAAGGGAAGAAAGACATGGTTGAATGGATATAAAGTCTTTAGTTACTGAATGCCCATTCTTTGATTTGCCAGAATAGAGAATTCGAGGCAAGTATAATTGGAGTGGGGATAAGAGACGGGATTTGCTCAAAGGGATGGGATATTTTCTCAGGAGTGAGGTAGACGTGAGCAAGAAAGCTAAATTTTTCCAATAATCCCTTCTCCCGATGCAGTTTAGGGAAGGTTCCTTCTGCATTATACCACCCATCACCTGACAGAAGTGAGTTGATCAGTAAAGATAAAAACAAAAGAACAGGTCATCAAAGAAAAGCAGAATATACTGTCGAAGGAAAAGGCATTAAAATGAAAATCAGATACTGCTGAAAAAATGGATTTTCCCAACCTAGACAGATGTTGTCAAGAGCATTAAGTATATAAAACTAAATCAAAAATAATTTTCACTTTTTTTGTCAAATGTATATCATTCCAATTGAAATGCTACAAGTCAGGGTAAGTTTCTCAACACTTCACCAAAATGAGGCCAAAGCAGGTAAAACATTATAAAGTGCTAAGAGTGAAATAAATTAGAAAAAGTAATAGAATTGTGCAAACATCCAAACCGGTGTCATAGACTATTAGTGTTCCCAGGTTGCATCCCCATTAGCATTCCCACTGGTGGTTCATTTTATAATACAACTGGGCCTTCCTTCCTCAAAGATTAACTGGGTTTGACAAACACATTGCCTTGCTTCTTTCCAAATATAAACTAAGGCAACATAAAACAAGTAAACATACATCTCCCATTGTAAATAATGTGATTTAGAAAAATCAATTAAATCCACAGATTGACTAGGTCCTCCAGATTGGTTCTCACTCTCACCAGCAATGATTTGATCAGGCTTCAGGAACATAAACTCAATGGGAACCATATAGAATTATCAGCTGCATAGAGTCCACAATTTCCAATCAAACACTACTTTGCTAGTGCTGAACTTTGACTTATTTGTTTGAAAACTTAAACATCACCAACATAATGATGCAACTTAAAACTGCAGCATTGCCGGAATCAAGAATTCAATTATCTAGTGTTCTGTATTGTCCATGAATAAAAAGCAAACGCTTGCTCTGCACTGACCTTCACAAAGATCACAAAACAAAACAGAAAAAAATTATGAAAAACTATACATAAAGAAAATAATAAATGAGCAAAAGAAAACAAATTATGCAAATAATTCATGAGGATATGAGTTCTAGAGTCCTTGAAATTGAATCTGTGGGTAGTGGAATTAACAAGTGAAATTACCCATGCCATTTCAGGAGCCTCATGGTTGCAGGATAATCACTGTTCCTAAATTAGATCTGTATTGCAACTTTTGCATAGCATCACCAGTATTTCCAATTCACTTCTCAAGTGTAGTGGACCAGGGTTTCACTCTATTTTCTCATTACATATCCCTGTTTTGCATTTGGTTAACAATTCTCTACTTCTTCAGTCTGCTGAAAAAAATATGGCATGTCCCCTTTGACCATCACCATTCTTTCTGAAGCACTAGAGAAAGCATCATATTCAGATACATCATTGCTTAGTATTGCAACTGTTCTGCCCATGACTGCAAGAAACTGCAGAGTTGTAAACACAGCTCAACACATCACAGGAACCAGCTTTTCCCTTCATGGACTCTGTCTAGACTTCTCTCTACCTTGGTAAAGCAAACAACATAATCAAAGACCTGGACATTCTACCTTCTTCCCCCTCCCATTGGGCAGAGGATAACAAAGCCTGAAAGCAGGTACCACCAGGTTCAAGGAGAGCTTCCATCCCATTGTTATAGGACTATTGAACAGTCCCCTAGTACAGTAACATGCACTCTTCACTTCACAATACATCTTGCTATGGTGTTGCACCTTATTGTCTACATGCACTACACACTCTCTTATTCTGTACTGTTGTTTGCCCTTATACTCCTCAACATACTGTTGTATTGAATTGATCTGTATGGATGGCATACAAAACAATTTTTTTTCCATTTTCATTGTCCGTTGTTGCACATGGCAATAATATATTTTACCAAACTCCTCTCTCAACACCTCTCTAACTTACCAACACTCGATACTATAATCATGATGGTAGACTATTCAGTGCCATGTACATAGTTTAAAGACATAGCATTCCACTTAATCTTGATCTGCAAGAGTTTCCTGAAAAACTTCTTTTACATAAAGCTAAGCTCTCCTCTCATTTAGAACTGATAGTCTCCAGTTCACTCTTATACAATTGTACTTGTAAGTTGTAATAACAAAAATCCAGTTTAAACAGGCCATCATGCAACCTAGCTGAAGCCACACAATATGTATCAAATCTACGAGCAGCTTGATGACTACACAGTTGCAGATGATGGTGTAAGCACTGTCTATGCAGATCACTGCACAACACATACAGTGTCTATAAAAAGTATTCAACCTCCATGTTTAATTGTTTTACAACATTGAACCACTGAAGATTTAATTTGGCTTTTTTGACACTGATCAACAGAAAAAATATTTTTGTGTCGAAGTGAAAACAGACTGATCTCTACAAAGTGAACTAAATTAATCACAAATATAAAACACAAAATAATTGATGACATTAAGTATTCACCCCCTTTAATATGACACACCAAATCATCACTGGTGCAGCCAATTGTTTTTAGAAGTCACATAATTAGTGAACCATATAACAATTACATCATGGAAACAGGCCATCTCAGCCCTTCTAGTCCATGCCGGACGCTTACTTTCACCTAGTCCCACTGACCCGCACTCAGTCCATAACCCTCCATTCCTTTCCTGTCCATATACCTATCAAGTTAGAAGAGGATCACCGTACGCAGTAAAAGTGCTTCAATTGATTGTAGTAAAAAATACACCTGTATAGAACATAGAATAGTACAACATATTACAGGCCCTTCGGCCCACAATGTTGTGCCGACCCTCAAACCCTGCCTCCCATATAACCCCCCACCTTAAATTCCTCCATATACCTGTATCTAGAAAGTCCAACAGCTGATGAATCAGTATCCTGGCAAACACTCCAAGCAACTCCATGAAAGGCACAAGTCAGGAAATGAATACAAGAAAATTCCCAAGTCACTGAATATCCCTTAGAGTACAGTTAAGTCAATCATCAAGAAATGGAAGGAATAAGGCACAGCTATAAATCTGTCTAGAGCAGGCTGTCCTCAAAATCTGATTGACCATGCAAGAAGGGGACCAATGAAGGAGGCCACCAAGAGACCTATGACAACTCTGGAAGAGTTACAAGCTTCAGAGGCTGAAATGGGAGAAATTGAGCATACAACAACTGTTATCCAAGTGCTTCACCAGTTGCAGCTTTATGGGAGAATGGCAAAGAGAAAACCACTGTTGAAAATATCTCACAAGAAATCTCAGCTAGAGCTTGCCAGAAGGCTTATGGAAGTCTCTAAAGTCAACTAGAAGGTTCTATGATCTGATGAAGCCAAAATTGAGCTTTCTGGCCATCAGACTAAACACTACACAGCATCAGAAGCAACACCATCCCTACTGTGGAACACGGTGGTGGCTGCATCATGCTGCGGGGATGCTTCACTACAACAGGCCCTGGAAGGCTTGTGAAGGTAGAGGGTAAAATGAATGCAGCAAAATACACGGAAATCCTGGAGGAAACCCTGATGCAGTTTGCAAGATTACTGTGACTTGGGAGATTAGAAAAATAAGAGGGCTAAGGATAAGCCTAGGCATTTTCTATAGTAAGTTCAGCACTGCACTGTGGGCCGAAGGGCCTGTATTGTGCTGCAGGTTTTCTATTTGTTTTCCAGCAAGACAATGACCCGAAGTATAAAGCCAAAGCAACACAAGGATAGCTTAAAAATAAAGTTAATGTCCTGGAGCGGCCAAGTCAGAATCCACACTTCAATCCAACTGTGAATTTGTGGCTGGATTTGAAATGGTCTGTTCACTCACGATCCCCATGCAATCTGACAGAGTTTAAGCAGTTTTGTAAAGAAGAATGGGGAAAAATTGCAGTCCAGATCTGTAAAGCTGATAGAGACCTATCCATACAGACTCAAGGCTTTAATTGCTACCAAAGGTGCATCTACCAAATACTGACTTGAATGGGGTGAGTAATTATGCATCAATTATTTTGTGTATAACAAATGTAATAAATTTAGACAGATTTGTAGAAATTTGTTTCCTCTTTGATACAAAAGAGTTTTTTCTGTTGACCAGTGTCAAAAAAGTCAAATTAAATCCACTATGATCCAATATTGTAAAACAATAAAATATTTAAACTTTGGGTGAACAGTTCTTATTGGCACAGTACTAGGATCAAACTTGCCTGTTAACTGCAAAGCTAACATTCCTTAAATTATACAACAGTGAAGGAAATTGCAAGTGGCTGAAAAGAAAACAAATGTACTGAAGACCACATAGGTGCAGTTGGATTGGAGTGCTGCAAGTAGCCAGCAGAGGTGGGAGAATAGGATGAGAAGGTGTGGAGAGGCAATTACAATGGATTCCAGTTAACTGAAGCACATTGGGCCAGTACACTTTGGTCTAGTTAAGCAGCAACCCGAAATAGCCAAAGTTTCATGGAAGTAGTTAAGAAGGTATTGTAGTCGCGCGCAATGCGCTACTAAAGAAACACACAGAGGCAGAGAGAGCTGAACACAGAATGCTTTACTGATTCAAAATTGCGTGCTCAGATCTCCCCTCCCATGGGCCCGTGTGACTCGCAGGGCGGACGTGATGTCAGACTGTCCCTGGAAGGTCCACCCTGAGTGGGTAGTTCCAAACACGCTACCGCGTGGCTGCCCGTGGCTCCCGATGACAGTTCAAGTCCTGCATGTGCCACACACACCCCCCCGAGGAACATCCATTGGGGGAGTGGAGCCCCCAGCCTGCGTGGCTTGCCTGGGTGGCTGGCCTTGCCAGCGCGGTGCGGGTACCCTCAATGGTTGCTCAATGTCCAAGTGCACCAGTTTGAGGCAGTCGACTGTAAAAGTTTCTTCCTGGCCACCCACCTCCACGACTCATGTGGTTCTGCTGTGCTGGATCACCTTGAAGGGTCCCTCACACGGCCAATGTAGAGGTGACCTGTGCATACCCCTGCGAACAAAAACATATTCACAGTCTCAGAGGTCTTTAGGGGTGAAGGATGGCGTGGGACTATGCCTGGAGGTCCGAACCAGTGCCAGGGTCCCTACCTTGTCCCGCAGCCTCGTTAGCACTGCTGCTGGAGTTTCTTTCGAACCTTGGGCCTCTGGTACGAACTTACCTACGACTGTCAGGGGGACGCTGTAGACCAATTCTACCGAGGAGGTGTCCAGATCCTCCTTTGGGGCTGTGCAGATGCCCAGCAGGACCCAGGGAAGCTCATCTGTCCAGTCGGGGCCCCTAAGGCGCGCCATCAGGGCCGACTTGAGATGCCAGTGGAATCGCTCTACCAAACCGTTGGACTGGGGATGGTACACTGTGGTGTGATGCAGCTGGGTGTGCAGGAGCTCCGCCAGTGCTGTCTACAAACCAGACATGAACTGTGCCCTCTGTCGGAGGTGATGTCTGTTGGGAGGCCAAACCTGGCGATCCAGTTTGCAATGAGCGTCCTGGCGCAGGACTCAGTGGATGTGTCTGCGAGTGGTACAGTGGCCAACTGGTGAACCTGTCTACCATAGTAAAGATATACCTGGTGCCCCGGGAGACTGGCAGGGGGCCGACGATGTCCACGTGGATGTGTTGGAACCTCCTGTGCGTTGGCTGGAACTGCTGGAGGGGAGCCTTCACGTGTTGCTGGACTTTGGCAGTCTGGCAATGTACGCAAGTCCTGACACAGTGTCCGACCTGTTTGCGCAAACTGTGCCAGACGAATCTGTCCGCTACCAGCTTGATGGACGCCTGGATGGATGGGTGGGCCAGGTTGTGCAGCATGTAGAACACCCGGCGCCTCCATGCTTCTGGTACCATGGGTCGGGCTTTGCCTGTAGACACGTTGCACAGGAGTCGATTTGCTGCCGGGCCGATGGAGATGTCCTCCGACTGGAGCCCCGAAACGGCGGTGCGGTAAGCCGGGATCTCGGTGTCCGACCGTTGTGCTTCTGCCAGTGCTGTATAGACTATTCCTGAGGATGATATGCCCACTGAGTGGAGGCAGGGGCGAGACAGTGTGTCGGCGATGACATTGTTCTTCCTTGCGATGTGGCGGACGTCCGTGGTGAATTCTAAAATAAAGGACAGGTGCCTCTGCTGCTGAGCCGACCATGGGTCCGATACCTTGGCCAGTGCAAAGGTGAGGGGCTTGTGGTCCCATTACACGGTGAACTCCCTTCCCTTGAGGAAGTACTGGAAATGCCGGATAGCCAGGAAGAGCGCTAGCAACTCTCTATCGAAAGTGCTGTACTTCACCTCTGGTCCAATTACTGGTGCCATTTGCAATGGTGAGTTCAGGGCCTGGGACCACGTTCCCAGTGTCCATGTTCGGGGCGGGTGGGGGGCGAGTACACTGACTTTGGCCCTGGTGTTGGTCCCAGAGGTACAGAAGGCTGTCTCGGTGGCCAGCCATCATAACCATTAGCGATAGCTGGCCCCAGCGTTTCCCGGAAAAGCACATGGTGGACGGCAGCGGCGTGCACCTGAGCCCCATCTTTGGTGATAGAAGCACCATATTTCCGAACTTTTGTCTTTTTCCCCGTGGGTCTCGATGGCTTCGATTGTGGGGCCTGGGCTTTGTGGCGTGTGATCGTGGCTAGGCCGATGGAGGCTGCTCCATGTTGCTTGCTCTGCCAAGGGACATCTACTTTAGCTGTGACCCTGCGCAGGTCATTGAAATCCTCATTCGCGAGGAGGTGGCGAATGTCCTCTGGCATTTGCTCGAGGAACAACTGTTCAAATAAAGGGCACAGCTTATGGCCGTCCATGAGCACCAGCATATCATTCATGAGCTTGGATGGCGTGCGGTCACCCAAGCCGTCCATGTGTAGGAGCTGCACGGCCTGTTCGCAGCGGGAGAGTCCGAAGGTACTGATGAGGAGCACCTTAAGCTTAGTGTACCTGTCCTCCGTTGGTTGCTGGCGTAGAAAGTCGATGATCCGGCCTGCCGTCTCCTGGTCGAGTATGCTGACCACGTAGTAGTACCGCGTGGTGTCGGCTGTAATGTCTCTGATATTGAACTGGGCCTCAGCCTGCTCGAACCAAACGTGGGGCTGAGTGACCCTGAAAGTCGGGAGTTTCAGAGAGACCGCGCTGTGCGAGTTGCTCGAACTCATGGCTGGTCATTGAGTCGCCGGCTCCAGATGCCATCTGGAACGTCAGGGTCACCAATGTAGTCGCACGCAATGCGCTACTAAAGAAACACACAGAGGCAGAGAGATCTGAATTCAGAATGCCTTTACTGATACAAAATCGCGCGCTTAAATCTCCCTTCCCATGGGCCCGTGACCCGCGGGGCGGACGTGATGTCAGACTGTCAGGACGTGATGTCAGGTCCGCCCTGAGCGGGTAGTTCCAAACTCGCTTCTGTGAGTCTGCCTGCGGCTCCCGATGGTGGTTCGAGTCCCGCGTGTGCGGGCCACCACAGCATACCATTTAACTAATAAATTATGTACACTACCTAAACTACAGTACTATAAAACTGTGTATTAGTTCATGATATTTATCAACAGAGGAATACATTTAGTGCATACTGTCATTTTCTTGATTAACTGTAAATGAACAAAATCAGTGCAAACACCTAGTGCAGATAATATACTGCCTCCGTACAATACTTTTGATGATTGCATCCTCAAAATCTTCATTTTCATTGTAACATTCAAGATGATTGTCAATACCTTCAAATTCTTCACAGTTCCTAATTTATTGAAGCAGCAAAATCGTTTCATTTTCACTCTTAGCCGTTTCTGCTGCCTCCAAGTCTGAATGCTTAAAATTGCAGTGGGCAACTCATTTCTGAATTATCTAACTGCTTGTAACTCGCCAGCTATCAGTGACAAGAATCATGACTTTTTGAACACAAACACACACAATTGACACTATTTAAAACCGATCCCTCTTATCAAGGTGTAATATCTTACAAGCGCAAATGATTAATGCTCGTTAGAAACTGTTCAGCAACTGCCTCCTATCCTAAAGGGAATCCTGGCTATTTTCTAGATTATCTTTTGTTCTTTAAGAGTTGTCTGAAGTAAGCAGAGGCAGAGAGAGCTGAACTCAGATTGCCTTTACTGATTCAAAATCGCATGCTTAAATCTCCCCTCCCATGGGGCTGTGACCCGCGGGGCGGACGTGATGTCAGACTGTCCCCGGAAGGTCCGCCCTGAGCGGGTAGTTCCAAACTCGCTACTGCTCTGAGAAATCGATGGCCAAATTAATCGGAATCCACTGAGTGTTTCTGGAGGCAAGAGCGCTTGGATTGAGATAAGGAGACATGGAGAGGTACTGAGAATTATAAAAATTGCAAATAAAGGAGTGAAAAGTAGAAAAAAATCATTAACATTTTAAATTCTAAATAAATCTTATTAACATTTCACACAAATGTACTTCTTGCCATTTAATACCCAGTTTCTTTTGCATGTGTTGTTACAAATCATTCATGTCCTTTCTAATGTAGAAAATAATGGGCACTCTTTTCTACTGTGTCATGTTTCCAATATTATCTCCCATGTTTATTGTCATTAATAATGTATTATTTTTATGAATTGCAATGGAATCCTATAGTTGACAAACTATTTTAATACAACATTCAAAATAATACTTCATAGAAACATAGAAAATCTGTAGCACAATACAGGCCCTTCGGCCCACCAACCTGTGCCGAACATGTCCTTACCTTAGAAATTACCGAGAGTTACCCATAGCCTTCTATTTTTCTGAGCTCTGTGTACCTCCAGGTAGGGTCCTAAAAGACCCTATTGTATCCATCACTGGCAGCCAATTCCACACACTCAGCACTCTCTACATAAAAAACTTACTCCTGACATCTCCTCTGTACCTACTTCCAAGCACCTTAAAACTGTGCCCTCTCATGCTAGCCATTCCAGCCCTGGGAAAAAGACTCTGACTATCCACACGATCAATGCCTCTCATCTTCTTGTACACCTCTATCAGGTCACCTCTCATCCTCCATCACTCCAAGGAAATAAGGCTGAGTTCATTCAACCACGTTAAAGAACAAAGCATAAAGGATATTTCCATTTATCATGTTCATAAACTATTTCTATTGAATACTTAACCTTCAGAGTGACAATGCAGTATATTCCCAATTGTTAGATAGGCTTTCCTCTTACTTTAAGAGAGGAAGGCCACATAATTACAAACTAAATTCAGAAACATCACAAACAAGGGTGGATAGTCATGAATCTCATTACATAGAAGAGAAAAAACAAATCAGGCACAACCTACCTAATGTATTGTGAACGCCATCTGCTTCTTCCTTCACTGTCTCATCCAATCGTTCCAGGTTCTGAACCAGCAGTGCCACCACTTGTCCTTCCAACTAAATTAACATAGAATCATATTAATCCTTTTCATACTCCAAAATATCTAACATATTCTAAACCACTCATATTTTTATTGATAGACATAATTCACTAACAAAAGAATCAGAAAGCTGCATGTAAATATTTTCCATTTGGCCAGCAGATGAATAAATTTGCCAGATGACATACATATGGGATTTGTGGCTGGTTGCTACTTTGAACAACTTGTGTGCTGTTTACAAAAGAAACCAAAGAAAATTGACACAGAAGCAGTCATTTCTGCCAATCTTACAGTGAAAAGCTCAAAAGTCTGGTACAGATATGGCAGAGGTAATCCTTTCTCAATTCACTAGCTTTTTCAAATGATTACAGTACTACAATAAAGCATAAAATGCCATTGAAACACTTTTGAATATGGTACTTAAAAGTGATAAGTGAAGAGATAACATACAAAAGCAAAATCAGATTTTCCCATCCAAAAATCCTATAATAAAACTAATCATATCTCTTTTTCACAGGATGTAGTTTCATTTTATTCACAACTTCCCACACTGAACACTAAGCAGGAACTACATCATTTAGCTTTAACTGCTTTTGAGGGGCATAAACAACTTCAGCCAAATCAAATGCATAACTCAACTTCATGTTCAGGTGCTACTTCATAGCAGGGTTTGGTGGACAGAGTCAAAATGCTTTTGGGGAGGTAGTGATATTAGATACTAATAAAGTAGCCACTGAGTGTATGCTCGTGCTCTTCTGCTGCTAATAGACCATCCACTTCAAGGTTCGACATGTTGTGCATTCAGAGAAGCTCTTCTGCACACCACTGTTGTAAGGTATGATTATTTGAGTTACTGCTGTTGTCAGCTTGAACAAGTCTGACTATTCTCCTCTGAACTTGATCATTAACAAAGCTTTTTTGCCCATAGTGCTGCCGCTCACTGGATATTATTTTGTTTTTTTCCATCATTCTCTATAGACTATTAGGTCTGTTGTGCATGAAAATCCCAGGTGATTAGCAGTTTCTAACATACTTAAAGCACACTATCTGGCACCAATGGTCAAAGTCACTTAGATTGCATTTCTTCCCCGTTCTGACGTTTGGTCTGAACAACAATAACAACTTATTGATAGAGCTCTTTTCAAAGTGCTTTACAATGGGATAAAGTGCAAACATGCAAATAAAAGACAAAAAGACGTTGGGAGCAAGGTTAAATAAATAGTTTGAGCTTGCGTTTAAAAGTGCCATGCAAGTCTGCATCATTTACGGTTCTGCTAATATTCTGAGGGAGATTGCATAAGTTTAAAAGACCAATGGAAGAAGATTTGAACTCGAGCATAAATGAAAGCTATCCTGTAATGTACTCCACTCCCAAAATATGGAGAGCTTTAAAAATAAATAAGAAAACTTTAAAATCAATTCTAAAAAGATACAGAAACCCAACACTAGTTAGGATGGGAGAGATGGGTTCCCTCATCTTGGTTTTAGTTAGAAGTCTTGCAAGGGTGTTCTGAATGAGTTGAAATTTGTCAATAGATTGCTTTGGAAAGCCAGTAAAATGCACATTTAAATAATCTAGTCTATTTGATATAAAGGCAACTGAACTGGGCAAGAACATTTTGACCAAGTCTGCATGATTTTAAGCATTGAGTTACTGCCACATGATTGGCTGATTAGATATTTGCATTAATGAGCTGGTGTACTGATGCACCTATTAAACTGACCACTGAGTGTATTTCTCCAAGAACATTTATACTCAGAAATCAGCCTGTCATCATATTTTGGATGACCTTGAGAAAGAAATAGAGCTTTATATCCATGGTATATACATTCTGATGAAGCATTTTCAATGAAGCCTAACCTGCTCAGTATTAACAGGAAATATTTTAAATCAGATATTTTAATTATACCATGAGACAAAAGGAGTAGGCTTAGGCCACTTGGCCCATTGAGTCTGCTCCACGATTCCATCATGGCTAATTTAATGCCCCTCTCAACCCCATTCTCCTATCTTCTCCACATAACCTTTGATGTCCTGACTAACCAAGAATCTATCAACCTCCGTTTAAAATACAGTGGCATGCAAAAATTTGGGCACCCGTGGTCAAAATTTCTGTTGCTGTGAATAGTTAAAGCGAGTAGAAGATGAACTGATCTCCAGAAGTCATAAAGATGAAACATTCTTTTAAACATTTTAAGCAAGATTAGTGTATTATTTTTGTTTGGTACAATTTTAGAGTGGGGAAAAAAAAGGAAAGGAGCACCATGCAAGAGATTTGAGCTCTCAGATAACTTTTACCAAGGTCTCAGACTTTAATTGGCTTGTTCACAGTCATCGTTAGGAAAGACCAGGTGATGCAAATTTCAAAGCTTTATAAATACCCTGACTCCTCAAGCCTCGTCCCAACAATCAGCCGCCATGGGCTCCTCTAAGCAGCTGTCTAGCACTCTGAAAATTAAAATAAATAATGCCCACAAAGCAAGAGAAGGCTGTAAGATGATAGCAAAGCATTTTCAGGTAGTCGTTTCCTCAGTTCGTAATGTAATTAAGAAATGGCAGTTAACAGGAACGGTGGAGGTCAAGTTGCGGTCTGGAAGACCAAGAAAACTTTCCAAGAGAACTGCTCGTAGGATTGATAGAAAGGCAAATCAAAACCCCCGTTTGACTGCAAAAGACATTCAGAAAGATTTAGCAGACTCTGGAGTGGTGGTTCACTGTTCTACTGTGCTGCAACACCTGCACAAATATGACCTTCATGGAAGTCATCAGAAGAAAACCTTTCCTGTGTCCTCACCACAAAATTCAGCGTCAGAACATCTAAACAAGCCTGATACATTTTGGAAACAAGTTCTGTGGACTGATGAAATTAAAATAGAACTTTTTCGCTGCAATGAGCAGTTATGTTTGGAGAAAAAAGGGTGCAGAATTTCATGAAAAGAACACCTCTCCAACTGCTAAGCACGTGCTTTGGGCCTGTGTTGCAGCCAGTGGCATGGGGAACATTTCACTGGTAGAGGGAAGAATGAATCCAATTAAATACCAGCAAATTCTGGAAGCAAACATCACACTGTCTGTAAAAAAGCTGACGATGAAAAGAGGATGGCTTCTACAACAAGATGATGGTCCTAAACACACCTCAAAATCCACAACGGACTACCTCATGAGGCGCAAGCTGAAGGTTTTGCCATGGCCCTCACAGTCATCCAACCTAAATATCATCAAAAATCTGTGGAAAGATCTCAAAAGAGCAGTGCATACAATACGGCCCAAGAACTTCACAAAACTAGAAGCCTTTTGCAAGGAAGAATGGGAGAAAATCCCCCAAACAAGAATTTAAAGACTCTTAGCTAGCTACAGAAAGCATTTACAGGCTGTGATACTTGCCAAAGGGGGTGTTACTGACCATGCAGGGTGCCTAAACTTTTGCTTTGGACCCTTTTCCTTTTTTGTTATTTTGAAACTGTAAAAGATGGAAATAAAAAAAATAATCTTGCTTAAAAATTAAAGAAATGTGTCATCTTTAACTTTATGCCTTTTGGAAATCAGGTCAGCTTTTATTCGCTTAGCTATTCACAGTAACAGAAATTTTGACCGGGGGTGCCCAAACTTTTGGATGCCACTGTATATTCAATGACTTGAACGCCACAGCCATCTGTGGCAATGAATTTGACAGATTCACCATCCTCTGGCTAAAGAAATACCTTCTCATCTCTTTCTAAAAGGACATCCCTTTATTCTGAGGCTGACCCATAATAGAAATCATCCTCTCCACATTTACTTTGTCTAGGTCATTCATTAAAAGTTTAAAGTAAAATTATTATCACAGTGCATATAGAACCATGAAACATGGGCATACTCAATAAATCTACAGTATAATAACCATAAAAGAATTGATTAAAGACTGCAAGACTGCACCAACTTGGGTGTTCAACCAGTGTGCAAAAGACAACAAACAGCAAATACAAAAAAAACCAATTAATTAATTAATTAACAAGCAAGCAATAAATATTGAGAAGGCGATGAAACATAGAAAATAGGTGCAGGAGTAGGCCATTTGGTCCTTCGAGCCTGCACCGCCATTCAGTATGACCATGGCTGATCATCCAACTCAGAACCCTGTACCTGCTTTCTCTACATGCCCCCGAACCCTTTAGCCACAAGGGCCATATCTAACTTCCTCTTAAATATAGCCAATGAACTGGCCTCAACTGTTTCCTGTGGCAGAGAATTCCACAGATTCACCACTCTCTGTGTGAAGATGTTTTTCCTCATCTCGGTCCTAAAAGGCTTCCCCTTTATCCTTAAATTGTGACCCCTCGTTCTGGACTTCCCCGACATCGGGAACAATCTTCCTGCATCTAGCCTGTCCAATCCCTTTAGAATTTTATACATTTCAATAAGATCCCCCCTCAATCTTCTAAATTCCAGTGAGTACAAGCCTAGTCGATCCAGTCTTTCTTCATGTGAAAGTCCTGCCATCCCAGGAATCAATCTGGTGAACCTTCTTTGTACTCCCTCTATGGCAAGAATGTCTTTCCTCAGATTAGGGGACCAAAACTGCACACAATACTCTAGGTGTGGTATCACCAAGGCCTTGTACATCTGCAGTAGAACCTCCCTGCTCCTGTACTCAAATCCTTTTGCTATGAATGCCAACATACCATTTGCCTTTTTCACCGCCTACTGTACCTGCATGCCCACCTTCAATGACTGGTGTACAATGACACCCACGTCTCGTTGCACCTCCCTTTTTCCTAATCAGCCACCGTTCAATCAGATAATAATCTGTTTTCCTGTTCTTGCAGCCAAAGTGGATAACCTCACATTTATCCACATTAAACTGCATTTGCCCACTCACCTAACCTAGCCAAGTCACCCTGCATCCTCTTTGCATCCTCCTCACAGCTAACACCGCCGCCCAGCTTCATGTCATCCATAAACTTGGAGATGCTGTATTTAATTCCCTCGTCTAAATCATTAATATATATTGTAAACAACTGGGGTCCCAGCACTGAGCCTTGCAGTACCCCACTATTCACTGCCTGCCATTCTGAAAAGGTCCTGTTTACTCCCATTCTTTGCTTCCTGTCTGCCAACCAATTCTCTATCCACATCAATACCATACCCCCAGCACCGTGTGCTTTAAGTTTGCACACTAATCTCCTGTGTGGGACCTTGTCAAAAGCCTTTTGAAAATCTAAATATACCACATCCACTGGCTCTCCCCTATCCACTCTACATCTTCAAAAAATTCTATAAGCTTTGTCAGACACGATTTTCCTTTCACAAACCCATGCTGACTTTGTCCGATGTTTTCACCTCTTTCCAAATGTGCTGTTATCACATCTTTGATAACCAACTCTAGCATTTTCCCCACCACCGATGTCAGACTATAATTCCCCAGTTTCTCTCTCCCTCCTTTTTTAAAAAGTGGGGTTACATTAGCCACCCTCCAATCCTCAGGAAATAATCCAGAATCTAAGGAGTTTTGAAAAATTATCACTAATGCATCCACTATTTCTTGGGCTACTTCCTTAAGCACTCTGGGATGCAGACCATCTGGCCCTGGGGATTTATCTGCCTTTAATCCCTTCAATTTACCTAACACCACTTCCCTACTAACATGTATTTCCCTCAGTTCCTCCATCTCACTAGACCCTCGGTCCCCTACTATTTCCGGATGATTATTTATGCCCTCCTTAGTGAAGACAGAGCCAAAGTAGTTATTCAATTGGTCTGCCATGTCCTTGTTCCCTACGATCAATTCACCTGTTTCTGACTGTAAGGGACCTACATTTGTCTTAACCAATCTTTTTCTTTTCACATATCTATAAAAACTGACTGTAAAAGCTTCTATGTTCCCTGCCAGCTTTCTCTCATAATCTTTTTTCCCTTTCCTAATTAAGCCCTTTGTCCTCCTCTGCTGGTCTCTGAATTTCTCCCAGTCCTCAGGTGTGCCACTTTTTTTGTTAATTTATATGTTTCTTCTTTGGACTTGATACTATCCCTAATTTCCCTTGTCAGCCACTGGTACACTACCTTCCCTGGTTTATTCTTTTGCCAAACTGGGATGAACAATTGTTGTAGTTCATCAATGCAATCTTTAAATGCTTGCCATTGCATATCCACCGTCAACCCTTTAAGTATAATTTGCCAGTCTATCTTAGCTAATTCACGTCTCATACCTTCAAAGTTACACTTCTTTAAGTTCAAAACCTTTGTTTCTGAATTAACTGTCACTCTCCATCTTAATGAAGAATTCCACCATATTATGGTCACTCTTACCCAAGGGGCCTCGCACGACAAGATTGCTAACTAACCCTTCCTCATTGCTCAATACCCAATCTAGAATGGCCTCCTCTCTAGTTGGTTCCTCGACATGTTGGTTCAGAAAACCATCCCGCATACATTCCAAGAAATCCTCTTCCTCAGCACCCTTACCAATTTGGTTCACCCAATCTATATGTAGATTGAAGTCACCCATTATAACTACTGTTCTTTTATTGCACGCATTTCTAATTTCCTGTTTAATGCCATCCCCAACCTCACTACTACTGTTAGGTGGCCTGTACACAACTCCTACCAGCGTTTTCTGTCCCTTAGTGTCATTGACAGAGAGTCTGTAGGTTGTGGGAACATTTCAGTGATGGGGCAAGTGAAGTTGTGAAGATATCCCATACGGTTCAAGAGACGGACAACTGAGGGGTAATAACTGTTCCTAACCTGGTGCTGTGAGTCCTGAGCTCCTGTACCTTGAAAAGGGATGGTGGGGGTCCCTGATGATGGAAGCTGCTTTCCTGTGGCAGCATTTCATATAGATGTGCTCAATGGTTGGGAGGACTTTATCTGTGATGGACTTGGCTGTGTCCACTACTTTTTGTAGCATTTTTCACTCAAGGGGCATTGGTGTTTCCCTACCAACCTGCTATGCAGCCAGTCAATATACTTTCCACTACACATCTATAAGTTTGCCAAAGGTTTAGATGTCATGCTGAATTTTCGCAAACAACTATGGAAGTTGAGTTGTTGCTGTGTTTTCTGCAGAAAAGCACTTGCGGTGCCCATAAAAAGTACTCACAACGCACCCCCCCCCCAAGAAGTTTTGATGTTTTTTGTTACAACATTGAATCACAGTGGATTTAATTTAGCTTTTTTGCCACTGATCAAAGAAAAGTCTCTTTTGTGTCAAAGTGAAAACAAATTTTCACAAATTCCTCTAGATTTATTACAATTATAAAACACAAAATAATTGACTGCATAATTACTCACCCCCTTCAAGTCAGTAGTAGATGTACCTTGGCAGCAATTACAGCCTTGAGTCTATGTGGATAGGTCTCTATCAGCTTTACACATTTGCCCACTGCAAATTTTCCCTATTCTTCTTTACAAAACTGCTCAAGCTCTGTCAGATTGCAAGGGGATCGTGAGTGAACAGTCCACCCATGAATTCTAAATTGGACTGAGTTCTGGACTCTGACTTTGCCACTCCAGGATGTTAACTGTTATTTTTAAGCCATTCCTATGTAGCTTTGGCTTTATGCCTGGAGTCATTATCTTGCTAGAAAACAAATCTTCTCCCAAGTCACAGTTCTCTTGCAGACTGCATCAGGTTATCCTCCATGATTTTCCTGTATTTTGCTGCATTCATTTTACTCTCTAGCTTCACAAGCCTTCCAAGCCCTGATGCAGGCACTACCATGCTTCACGGTAGGGATGGTATGCTTTGATGATGTGCAGTGTTTGGCATATGCCAAACATAGTGTTTAATCTGATAGTCAAAAAGGTCAATTTTGTGGTCAGACCACAGAACCTTCTTGCAGCTGACTTCAGTCTTCCACATGCCTTCTGGCAAACTCTAGCCGAGAATTCATGTGGGTTTTTTACAACAGTAGCTTTCTCTTTGCCACTCTCCCAAAAACTGTGACCGGTGAAGCACCGGGGTAACAGTTGTTGTATGCGCAGTCTCTCCCACCTCAGCCACTGAAGCTTGTGACTCCTCCAGGGTTGTTATAGGTCTCTTGGTGGCCTCCCTCACTAGTCCCCTTCTTGCACAATCACTCAGTGTTTGAAAACTGCCTGCTCTAGGCAAATACACAGCTGTGCTATATTTTCAATTTCTTGATGTTTTGCTTAACTGTACTTCAAGGAATATTCAGTGACTTGGAAATTTCCTTGGATCCATTTGCAGAATTCAGGGAACAGACGGGTGAAGACCAAGAGAAGTAAAGGGAAAAAGAAGTCAGTGCAAGGGTCATCCTATGGCCATTCCCCTCAGCAACAGGTGTACCCAGTTGGATACTGCTGTAGGGGATGATCTATCTGGGCAAGGCAGCATCAGCCAGACCAATAGCACTGTGCTTCAGGTGGCGAGGATGAAGAAAGGCAGAGCAATAGTCAAAGGGGATTCGATAGGGGGACAGATAGAAGATTCTATGGCAGCAAAAGAGATGCCAGGGTAGTGTGTTGCCTCCTGGGTACTAGGATCCAGGAGGTCTCTGACCAGTTACAGAATATTCTTGAAGGGGAGCGTGAGCAGCCAGAGGTTGTGGTACATATTGGTACTAATGACATAGGCAGGAGAAGGACAGAGGTCCTGCGCAGTAAGCTTAGGGAGTTAGGAAGGAGGCAGGAGCTCCATGATGGTAATGTCCGGATTACTCCAGGTGCAACAAGCTACGGAGGGTCAGACAGTAATATAGCGCAAACAATTGAGTGGTTGGAGATGGTGCCGAGAGCAGGGGTTCAAGTTCTTGGATCACTGGAATTTCTTCTGGGAAAGGGGGTCACTTGTACAAGTGGGATGGATTGCATCTGAACTGAAGGGGAACCAATATCTTGGGAGGGAGGTTTGCTCATGCTGTTAGGGAGGCTTTAAGATGATACAGTAAACATGCATACAGCCAGATGGTTTGAGCTGTGTCTATTTTAATGCAAGGAATATCATGAACTTAGAGCATGGATCAATATGTGGGAGTATGACAATGTAGTCATTACAGAGACTTGGATGTCTCAGGGGCAGGAATGGCTGCTGAGTGTGTCAGACTTTTGATGTTTCAAAAAGGGCAGGGAGGGAGGCAAAAGAGGTTGGGGGTGTGGCATTACTAGTCAAGGATAGTATCAGAAACAGTAAGGGGGCATTAACTCTACTGGATGTTTTTTTATAGACCCCCCCAATAGATACATCAAGGAGCAGATAGGGAGGCAGTTTCTGGAGCAGTGCAATATTGTGAAGGATGATTTTAACTTTCCATGCTTGACATTGAGTGGAATGTCTTCCATGATGAAGATGTCTCCAAGTTTATGGAAGCGGTCACAAATTTCATCCAGAAGTGCATCGAAGATGTTGTCCCCCAGAAATCAGTCAGGGTCTTCGCAAATCAGAAACCCTGGATGAACAGTTCCATGCAAGCAGCACTGACCGCTAAGACAAAGCTTTCATTGCCAGTAATGTAGCTACAATCTGCACAATGTCATCAAGGCAGTGAAACAACAATACAGAGACAAGATTCAGACTCAGCTTTCCACCAACAACACACACAGCTTATGGCAAGGTCTGCACACCATCGCAGACTTCAAAGGTAAATGCAGTGGAGTTTCCAAAATCGATGCCTCTCTCCCAGATGAGCAAAATCTTTTTTACACTTGATTTGATGTCGCCAATATTGAGCCCAAGGAGACCTGCAGATGATGTGATGGGCAGCTTGGTCATCTCTGAGGCCAAAGTATGAGTGTGTTTCCAATGGGTGGGCAGTCTCAAGGCTGCGGGACCGGATGGCATCCCAGGGTGAGTTTTCAGGATGTGCACGGTACAACTGGCAGGTGTGTTTACTGACATTTTTAATCTCATCTTCTCCCAGTATTGAGTGCCCTCCTGCTTCAAAACATCCACTATTGTCCCTGTACATAAAAAGACCAAGGTAACATGTCTGAACGACTGACGTTCTGTCACACTCACTTCAATAATAAGCAAATGCTTTGAAAGACTGGTCAAGGACTACAACTGCAGCATGCCACCACCCACATTGGACCCCCTACAATTCGCCTACTGACACAACTGATCGACAGATGAAGCAATAGCCACAGCTCTACACACCGTCCTTACACATCTGGAGAAGAGGGATGCTTATGTGAGAATGCTGTTTTTGGACTACAGTTCAGCATTCAACATCATAATTCCCTCATGGACCTTGGCCTTCACCATGCCTTGTGTAGCCGGATCCTGGAAATGATACACTTTGATAGGTCAAATTTGAAGTCAGAATTTAATATTAATGGTAAGACTCTTGGCAGTGTGGAGGATCAGATAAATCTTGGGGTCCATGTCCACAGGACGTTCAAAGCTGCTGTGTATGTTGACAGTGTTGTTAAGGCGGCATATGGTGTATTGGCCTTCGGCAACAGAGGGATTGAGTTCAAGAGCTGTGAGGTAATGTTATAGCTACATAAGACCTTGGTCAGACCCCACTTGGAGTATGGTCTTCAGTTCTGGTCACCTAACTACAGAAAAGATTTGGATGTATAGAGAGAGTGCAGAGGAGTTTTACAAGGATGTTGCCTGGATTGGAGAGTGTGTCTTATGAGAATAGGTTGAGTGAACTTGGCCTTTTCAGATTCAGATTATTGTCATTTAGAAACTACAAATGCAATGCAGTTAAAAAATGAGACAATGTTCCTCCAGAATGATATCACAAAAGCACATGACAAAACAGACTACACCAGAAAATCCACATAATGTTTGGCAATCCCCAATCCAGAGTCCGGAGGGGCTGCTGCGTGTTAATATCATGTTACCGTCTTAGTGTGTTCCCCGGAAAGGAGCTCCAATTCCACCAGACAAAACAAGACCAAAAACTAAAGCTACAAGACCTGCACAAAACCACATAGTTACAACAGTGCAAACAATAGCATAATTGATAAAAAAAAAACCATGGGCACAGTAAAAATAGTCCAAAGATGTTAAAAGGCTGTAAGTTCGAAAGAAACCACACAGTTTCCAAAAGTCCTCAGGGTCCTGATAGATTCGTCATCCCACGCAGGTGGCAGAAGGGAATACCCCCGCTATGGACTTCCACGGCGCCACCCAACTCAGCCTCACAGACGCAGCACACAATGAAAGCTCCGTCGAACCCAGCCTAGCAGACACAGCACACGCTGAAAGTGCCCCTACCGCAGCGGACTCCAAGTCCGTCGAGCCTCCGACCATCCCCTCCGGCACAGCTTCTTTGAGCACCATCCTCTGCCGAGCGTATTAAAACGCCCCCACCAATGGCCACCGGCAACAGACCCACTGAGGACTGGGGGCCTGGTCTTCCCAGCAGAGACCTGGACCTCACAGCAGCAGCAGTAACAAAGAAGGCCTTCCTGGAGATTTCCAGATGTTCCTCCGTGCTCCCACGTTTGTTTTTCATCAGATTAGGATTATGCCCAGCACCCTGCTTAACAAATAACATATCAGCTCCAGAGTGCAAGCTGCAAGCTGTGTTGCGCCGCCATCTTGGCTCAAAGATGTTTTCTCCTTGGAGCAACAGCGGATGAGAAGTGACCTGATAAGAGGTGTAAAAGATGATGAGAGGCATCAATCGTTTGGATCACCAGAGGCTTTTTCTCAGGATTGAAATGGCTAACATGAGGGGGGCATAGTTTTAAGGTGCTTGGAGGTAGGTACAGAGGGAATGTCAAAGCCAAGTCTTTCACATAGAGAATGCACTGCCAGCAATGGTGGTAGAGGCAGATACAAGTGGGTCTTTTAAGAGACTCTTAGATAGGTACATGGAGCTTAGAAAAACAGACGGCTATGTGCTGGGGAAATTCTAGGCAGCGTTACGTACCCCGTAACTAGGTCACTTACCAGCAAAGATAGAGAGGTCCGTTGAAGTCTGATGGTACTATTTTTAAAAGTCTTTATTTATAAAGGGGCACAAAAATAAGATTAATACAAACATTCAGATAACATACGTCGTCACCACTCAATCTAAAAGCGTGGGTATAATAATAACCATTAATAAGAAACAGCTCGATCGTTTGTCTAGGGGATAATATATTGTCCGATGGAAATATAAAAGTCACTCAGTTCCGGCAGGCTTCAGCCTTTGGGGACCGCTGGGTTTTCACTTGTTGGAGAGAGAGAGATTTGTGAGAAAAGAAACTTGCCTGGGTCTTTTATGAAGCAAATCCGTTGAATCGGGAAAGTTGGTTCCCCGTTGTTAGTTCAAGAAAATCGTTTCTGTGGTACCCGCCACCGGATCCCAGGCGAGGGAACCGAACGCACGTGGCTTCCTTCAAATGGCTCCCCGCTACTACGGGATCGTTAGCGTTTCTTCTGGTGCGTCTGAAAGGGTTGTTCCCCCAGACCCTCGTTTATACTTCCTCACAGGGTCTCAGATGTCAATCAGGTTGGGATGATGCAATCTCTCTCTCAACCAGCCCACTTTGCCCGAGGGCTTGCACGTAGCATAGTCCCCAGTCCACAAACGTGGTCTCCAGGAGACAATGGTCAATGTCGCGTTATTTTGCATCGCTGGGGAACGAGGCATCCGGCACGTCTCTCTCCCATTTCCTGGGTCTACTGACCCACCCCACTAGTGCTCTTGCAATTCTCACAAAGGAGGGGGCTGCGGACATAACACCTCCCCTCTTAAAGGCGTTTTTTACCAGCGGTTAAAAACGGAGTCGTACAGAGTCTTACATGATTTTAGAATCTAACACAATACACAAGCTTTTCTTTTCGCTACAGAGCAATACAGGTATACATTTAATTCAGCATCTAGATAAACAATCCGCTAGCACAATATCACTCCCCCTAATATGCTATATCTTAATATCGAATTCTTGCAGCACCAGACTCCAACTCAATAACCTCCTGTTTTTATTTTTCATATTGGCCAGGAATACCAACAGGTTGTGATTGGTATAGACCAGGGGTCGGCAACCCGCAGCTCTGGAGCCCCATGCGGCTCTTTCATCTCTGTGCTGCGGCTCCCCGTGGTTTGTTAGTTTTTGAAATGTAATTCGAAATTTGAAGATTATGGTGATCTTGTACAATCTAAAAACGTTGTGGAGACCCCATTTCCTGGCACATCTGAATAGGCTCACAATTAGCCACCGTTCCGGCTAAGGGAGATAGCCTACGGGGGTTTGTGAGTACGTGTCTTTTGGAGCATCCGCGCCCACGGGGACGGGTTGAGGGAGGCTTTAAAGCAAGGCTGTTTAGTTAGAATAAAGTTACCTTTGACTGCAGTGTCTTTATTTTAGCACTGCGTGTAGCACACCGCTACAACGTGTTTTTTATCGCTATTAATATACATCACCACTACCAATGCCTGACACCCACCAGTGCGCGCTTTCTTTTAATTCTTCGATCCAAGGTAGGCTAACTATGGAGTAACCTTCAACCCAACGTCTTTTTTTTCGGAGTTCAAAATGTTTTTGTTGCATGCAGAAATGTAATTACGTTTTCTCTGCAGGAGTTCATCAATTTCATAAATGCAACACATTATAGTTTGTTTAATACATAGCATAAAGGCAAAAAAAAAACGTTGTATGCAGTGTTATTTCATTTTAAATGTCAAACGGGTTTTGTGGCTCCCAGTGTTTTCTTTTCTGTGGGAAATGGGTCCATATTGGCTCTTTCAGTGGTAAACGTTGCTGACCCCTGGTATAGACCATTAAGGGGTTTTGTGTTGGACAAATGTACACTTCGAAATGTTGTATCGCCAACACAAGGGCCAACAATTCTTTTTCCATGGTAGAGTAATTCCTCTGGTGTACATTGAACTTCCGAGAGAAATATGCTACCGGGTGCTCCACTCCATCCCCCGCTTGCTGTAAGAGGACTGCTCCTGCAGCCTCATCACTGGCATCCATCGCCAAGGAGAAGGGTGCTAACAAATCAGGTGCTTTTAACACAGGGTGATGGTACAGTATGGTTTTTAACTTTTCAAAAGCATTCTGACAAGAATGACCCCATTCAAATTTTTCCTCCTTCCGTAGGAGTTTTGTAAGGGGGAGAGCAACATCCGTGAAATTTTTACAGAATTTCCGATAGTATCCCACCATGCCCAAAAACCTCCTCAGGGCCCTTTTATTGTAGGGTACAGGGACCTCAGAAACAGCCTGTACCTTCGCCTGCACAGGAGCCAACTGCCCCTCTCCCACCACATACCCCAAATAGGTGATCGTGGCATGACCAAATTCACTCTTTGCGAGGTTTACTGTAAGTTGGGCTGCCGACATTCGGGTAAACAGGTTTTCTACAGCCTCCAGGTGCTCCCCCCAGGTGTCATTCCAAACTACCACATCGTCAAGATAAGCCTTGGTGTGGGTTAACCCCCTTATCACAGTGTCTATCATCCGCTGAAATGTCCCTGGTGCATTTTTCATCCCAAACGGCATAACGTTGTACTCGTACAAACCGGATGGGGTGACAAAAGCTGAAATCTCTCGAGCCCTGTCCGTTAAAGGAACGCACCAGTATCCCTTTAACAAGTCAATTTTTGTGTTGTACCTTGCCTTCCCTACTTGATCAATCCACCCTGGGGATAGGGTAAGCATCTGTCTGGGTGACAGCGTTGACCTTCCGGTAATCGGTACAGAATCTTATGGTACCGTCCGGTTTTGGGACAACCACGCAAGGGGAAGCCCACGCAGAAGAGGATTCACAGATTATCCCAGCAGCTAGCATATGTTCAATCTCTTTCCTACTAGCTGGCTCTTTTCAGAATTCATCTGATAAGGGGCCTGTTTTATAGGTTGGGTTGAGGTAACTATCACATCATGTGTCGTCCCACTACACCTTCTGGGAACAACTGGACATAAGTCTGTATGCTGGTTAATGAGCTGTATTACCTGCTCCCGCTGTTCAGGCTTTAAGTGGCTAACTTTATCCGCAATGCTTGCCAATACGACAGAGTTCTCCAATCTGGTGGGGACTATACGTATCTTTTCAAACCGCTCTGATTCCTCCTTACCACCCCCCTCTACCTCATTGGTTTTCATGGCCGCACCGACCACCACGGGGCTAGTGTCATGGTACCCTTTCATCATGTTCACGTGAACTAACTGGGTCGGCTTTCGCCGATCAGGGGTTTCAATCACGTAATTCAGCGAGTCTATTTTCTTACATGGTCCTTGAAACCTCGCCTGAAGGGGGTGGGTAACTACCGGAAATAGGACCAAAACCTGGTCGCTTACGTGAAACTCTTGTTCTCTCGCTCTTGGGTAATACCACTGGCTCATTTTTTTCCTGGGAGTCTTTAAGGTTTTCCTTTGCCAAGGCGCGTACTTTCTGCAGCCTTTCCCGGAATTCAGAACATAGTCGATCACACTGACTTGAAAGGTCGGGCGAGACCACTTTTCTTTCAGTAGGGTTAGAGGTCCCCTGGGCCTGTGACAGAAAACCAGCTCGAACGGACTGAACCCCAGTGAGCACTGGACTGTATCCCTTACGGCAAATAGCAGAAGGGGGTAAAGCCTCGTCCCAGTCTCGAACGTTCTCCTGACAATAAGTTTTAAGCATGGTCTTTAGTATATCGTGGAATCTTTCGAACGCTCCTTGGGATTCCGGATGGTATGCAGAGGCTAGAATTTGTTTGACCCCTCGCTGGGTATTCATCTGCCGAAATGCGCTAGATGTGAATGTACTCCCCTGATCTGACTGTATCTCCTTAGGCAGCCCCACTGTGGTAAAGAATTTAATGAGGGCCTTCACCACCACAGAGGTCCTAATATTAACCAGAGGCACAGCCTCTGGAAGTTGTGTAGCGGCACACATCAGGGTCATGATATACTGCCGCCCACTCGCAGTTTTAGGTAAGGGACCCACAAAATCCATAATGATTTGGGAGAAAGGCTCCTCACAAGCGGGGATGGAGGGGTGCCTTAGGGATAACTTGATTCGGTTTACCCACCACTTGACAGGTATGACACCTTTTACTCTTCTTCCGCCGGCTCCATCTCCGAGCTTACTTCTTTGACAAGGACTCTCCTACCCCCACCGATGACCCCTTCTCCCGTCTTCAACCCTCCTCCTCTTCATGGACACCCCGCTCTAGTCTTCTGCCTGCTCTGGATCGCTTTATTGCTAATTGCCGACGAGACATCAACCATCTCGACTTCGCCACACCCTGTTCCAATTCCAATCTCACTCCTTCCGAACGTTCTGCTCTCGGCTCCCTCCGCACCAATCCCAACCTCACTATAAAACCCGCTGATAAGGGGGGAGCTATTGTTGTCTGGTGTACTGACCTCTACCTGGCTGAAGCACAGTGACAACTCTCTGATGCCTCCTCTTATTTACCCCTTGATTATGACCCCACTAAGGAGCACCAGGCCATTGTCTCCTATACCATCACCAACCTTATCAGCTCTGGGGATCTCCCATCCACTGCCACCAACCTCATAGTTACCACACCCTGCACTTCCCATTTCTACCTCCTACCCAAGATCCACAAACCTGCCTGTCCAGGTAGACCTATTGTCTCAGCTTGCTCCTGCCCCACTGAACTCATTTCTGCATACCTTGACACTGTCTTATCCCCCCTTGTTCAATCTCTTCCCACCTATGTTCGTGACACTTCTCATGCTTTGAATTTTTTCAATGATTTTAAGTTCCCTGGCCTCCACCGCCTTATTTTCACCATGGATGTCCAGTCCTTCATCTCCCACCGAGATGGTCTCGAAGCTCTTCACTTTTTTTTGGATTCCAGACCTAACCAATCCCCCGCTACCACCACTCTCCTCCGTCTAGCAGAATTAGTTCTTACTCTCAATAATTTCTCCTTTGGCTCCTCCCACTTTCTCCAAACCAAGGGTGTAACCATGGGCACCTGTATGGGTCCCAGTTATGCCTGCCCTTTTTGTTGCCTTTGTGGAACAGTCCATGTTCCAAGTCTATACGGGTATCCGTCCCCCTCTTTTCCTTCGCTACATCGACGACTGCATTGGTGCTGCCTCCTGCACGCATGCTGAGCTCGTTGACTTCATTAACTTTGCCTCCAACTGTCACCCTGCCCTCAAGTTTACCTGGTCCATTTCCAACACCTCCCTCCCCTTTCATGATCTTTCTGTCTCCATCTCTGGAGACTGCCTATCTACTGATATCTACTATAAGCCTACAGACTCTCACAGCTACCTGGACTATTCCTCTTCCCACCCTGTCTCTTGCAAAAATGCTATCCCTTCTCACAATTCCTCCGTCTCCGCCGCATCAGCTCTCAGGATGAAGCTTTTCATTCCAGGATGAAGGAGATGTCTTCCCTTTTTTAAACAAAGGAGTTTCCCTTCGTCTACCATCAACTCTTCTCTCAAACGCATCTCTCCCATTTCCTGCACATCTGCCCTCACCCCATCCACCCGCCACCCCACTCAGGATAGGGTTCCCCTTGTCCTTACCTACCACCCCACCAGCCTCCAGGTCCAACGTATAATTCTCTGTAACTTCCGCCACCTCCAACAGGATCCCACTACCAAGCACATCTTTCCCTCCCCCACTTTTTCTGCTTTTTGCAGGGATTGCTCCCTATGTGACTCCCTTGTCCACTTGTCCCCCCATCCCTTCCCACCAATCTCCCTCCTGGCACTTATCCTTGTAAGCAGAACAAGTGCTACACCTACCTTTACACTTCCTCCCTCACCACCATTCAGGGCCCCAGACAGTCCTTCCAGGTGAGGCGACACTTCACCTGTGAGGCGGCTGGTGTGGTATACTGCGTCTGGTGCTCCCAGTGTGGCCTTTTACATATTGGTGAGACCCGACGCAGACTGGGAGACTGTTTCGCTGAACACCTACGCTTGGTCCACCAGAAAAAGCAGGATCTCCCAGTGGCCACACATTTTAATTCCACGTCCCAATCCCATTCCGATATGTCTATCCATGGCCTCCTCTACTGTCAAAATGAATCCAAACTCAGGTTGGAGGAACACCACCTTATATACCAGCTGGGTAGCCTCCAACCTGATGGCATGAACATTCTCTAACTTCTCTAACTTCCGTTAATGCCCCTCCTCCCCTTCTTACCCCATCCCTGACATATTTAGTTGCTTGCCTGTTCTCCATCTCCCTCTGGTGCTTCCCCACCCCCCCTTTCTTTCTCCTGAGGCCTCCCGTCCCATGATCCTTTCCCTTCTCCAGCTCTGTATCACTTTCGCCAATCACCTTTCCAGCTCTTAGCTTCATCCCACCTCCTCTGGTCTTCTCCTATCATTTCGCATTTCCCCCTCCCCCCACTACTTTCAAATCTCTTACTATCTTTCCTTTTGGTTAGCCCTGATGAAGGGTCTCGGCCCGAAACGTCGACAGTGCTTCTCTCTATAGATGCTGCCTGGCCTGCTTTGTTCCACCAGCATTTTGCGCGTGTTGTTGTTTGAACTTCCAGCATCTGCAGATTTCCTCGTGTTTGCCCCAGAACTTTCTTGGTGTTTTTGTATCCCTTGGAAGAAAGTCCTTCATGATGTTTCAAATCTATACAAAGCCACCCCTTGGGCTCCAAAGCTCCAGAGAAAACTGGCCCTCTTTTTATCAAGCCTTGCAGTCCTAACAACATCTCTGCTTTCTTTCCACCTTAATGACATCCTCCATATAGCTCGGCAACCAGAAGAGAATACTGTACATGAAGTGCAGACTTCTACAACTGCAATATGTTATGTATCCCAGCTCTTGTACCCAACGCCCTGTCCTATGGAGGCACCTTCCTCACCATCCTGTTTTCCTGTGTAGCCATTTTCAGGGAACTGCAGTATGTACCAGTATTCCTAAGTCTTACTGTTCTACAACACCATCCAGGGGATGGCTATTTATTTTCCAAGTTTATCTAGATCTTATAATCTTAGTTAACCTTCTTTATTGTCCTCCACACCTACTGTTAGTGTCATGTGTAACCTTACTAATTGTGCTATTTACATTCTCATCATTAATACAGATAACAAACAAAAGGGGACCCAATACTGATCCCTGTGGCACAGGCCTCTAATCTGAAAAACAATCCTCTACCACCAACCTCTGACTCATACCACCAAATCAATTTTAAACTGGCCAGCTCACCCTGGTTCCCATATGAGCTATCCTTCTGGACCAGGATACCATGCAAGGCTGGTCAAAGGCCCAGCTGAAGCAAATCTAGATGACATCTATCAGCCTTTCCTCACCAATCCTCTTGGTCACCATTTCAAGATCGAACTTGAAGGAAGAGTACAAGGCTAATGTACTTAGAAATGTGGACAGATGTTTCTTGAGCTGGATTCTATGTCCATAGATCCCTCAAAGCTAATAGGGTGATTAAGAAGGTGCATGGTGTGTTGATCTTCATTAGCCAGAGAAATTGAGTTTGAAAGCTGCGAGGTAATGTTGCAGCTCTATAAAACCTTGGTTAGACCACACCTGCGAGTACTGTGCCTTATTCTGTTTGCCTTATTCTAGCAAGCTTTACACAGAGTGCCAAAAAGGCTTATCACATGCTGCCTGGATTAGTATGCATGCCTTAGAAGAGAAGGTTGATTTGAGCTAGGGCTTTTCTCTTTCAAGGGAAGGAGGATTGAGAAGTGACTTGATAGAGGTGTATAAGATAATGAGATATACAGAGTAGGCAGTCAGTGCCTTTTTACTAGGTTGGAAATAGCTCTTCCGAGAGGGCATAATTTTAAGGTGTTTGGAGGAAACACAACAGGGGGATGTCAAAGTAAGTTTTATTTAAAAAACACAGGGAGTGGTAAGTGCATGGAATGCATTACCAGGGGTGGTGATAGAGGCAGATACATTAGGGACATTTAAGAGATTCTTAAATGAGCGCATGGATGAATGAAAAATGTAGAGCTATGTGGTGGGGGGGGGGTGGGGGTGCAGGGTTAAATTGACCTTGGAGAGGGCTAAAATACTGGCACACTATCCTGAGCTGAAGGGCCTGTACCTTCTGTACTGTTCCATGTAAAATACTCTATCTGTGAGGCATTATTTACCACATGCAAGGCCATGCTGACTATCCCTAATCAGTCCTTGCTTTTCTCAATATAGGCAAGTTTTGTCTCTCAGAACTCCCTCCAGTAACTTCTGCACAAAGGCATTTAATTCTCTGCCTTCTTAAATGAAGGTTCTCTTTACCTTTAAAAAATTTTCTTCGAATTGCAGTTGATAAGTTATGACCCGAAGAATGGTGGAGCTTAGGATGATGGCGCCTAATGGCAACTCCTTTACTTGCATGTTCGGAAACAGCTCTATTTCTATCTTTAATATCTCTATTTTTCCCTTTCAGGGTTCTTTTGAAGACCTGACCTGGAGTTACACACTGGATTCAGTTCTTTAGGAAATGGGACCTGCTCTCAGGGCCTCGCATCTGGCTGCTTTTCAATATGCCAAGGATGCGGCCTGGAAGACTAGCGCACTTTCAGGGTGCTGAATTTTCGTGGCTCTGGAGCCGGGTGGATTTGAGTTGGTGCCACCGCCTGATATGTCATGGGAGTACATGGAACATTGAAAGCAGCAAGCTGGCTGCTGGCTATGTGCCCAGAGACCAGAGTTCTTTGGGCACAGATCTTGGAAAAACGCCATAAATAGACGAGTTGTTTTTGTTACATCTCCCCTCCTGCTGTGAAATGGGGACACCTCTTTTTCCCTTATGACGGAGAGAGAGCTTGTAGCATGCCAAATGTCAGGTGACCAAGTAGTCTTTGGGGTACTGCAAGTCTGTGTCTTTATTGATGCTTTGCTGCACATTTGAGTGCTTGGTGGAGGGTGCAGATGCTTTTTTGTTGGTGGGAGGGAGCTGGGGGGGGGGTTATTTGGGGTTCTAACATTTAACTGTCATTCATTCTTTGGGGCACTCATCTGTTTAAGTGGATGTTTGTGAAGACAAAGAATTTCAGGATGTATGTTACATACATTTCTCTAACGTTAGATGTACCTATGGAAACCTATTGAATATCAGAGGTGATGCTGGCTTCTCTTTAAAAAGCAGCAGTGGATCCTTTACATCAATCCTAGGGTAAACAGACAAGTCCACAGTTTTAAAGTTTATTGTAAAAGGCATTATCTTCAACTGAACATCACCTCTCTAGAAATGCAAAATAAACTCAGAGGTTCTTTGTATTTAATTGGATGTTGTGGGACTTGAGCAGAGATTCATTTGACTTACAGAGATGTGTTGCTAACTATAATTTGCAGAGCAACAACCGTGAATAGATAGTGAAACCACTTGCTCTAATAGTTGGGAGCAGGGATGGGATAAGGTGAAAATGA
This sequence comes from Hypanus sabinus, assembly GCF_030144855.1. NCBI lineage: Eukaryota > Metazoa > Chordata > Chondrichthyes > Myliobatiformes > Dasyatidae > Hypanus > Hypanus sabinus. Next base: position 74,319,574 of record NC_082714.1, on the reverse strand, counting down.
TCTTAAAATTATTTCAAGGATGCCCTCCTGCACACATTGAAGAGTAGAAATCAGACATCACAGATAGTGTGGCACAGAAAAAGTCAATGCCAAAAATGTGGGCCTACCTGCCATGTGCTGCAAATGGTGGATATTAAATTACACATCTTAGATTACTCACATGTAGTTACGTTGCTGAATAGATTAGTAATTACAGAAATTTAAAGTAGCTTGTACCAGAAGAGCAACAAATACAGCAGAATTCAATAATAAGACTAGCTAAATTATATTAGAAGTTGTTTGAAGGACAACTTGATGGAATTTGAGATAATAGGCGTGAAACTTCATTGTGGCAACATAAAGAAAACTAGGGCAGGAACATGCTGCTGACAGAATGCTTCTCTCACTACAATGCCACCTTTTAAATGAGACATTAAACTGAAGTCTAGCAGGAAAATAAAATTTCCAGACTACAGCTCTAAAAGCAACAGTGTTCCCTGGGTGTTCTAGTCAATATTTCTTCCTCAAGATTAATCAGGTAATTAGAACACTGTTGCTCATGTAACTTTGCTATGTGTAATTTGATTGCTGTGATTGACCACAAAGCAGTCATAATGATTATATTTCAAAATAATTCATTGGCAACAAAGTCACTAGAAAAAAAAATCAAGCTCCTTCCTCTTTCTAAGTAAAATTAGGCACATTTATGATTTGTTTAAATTGGTATTAATAAAAAAATTACAAAAATATTTAGAACTCAAACATACCCACTAAAGAGCTATTCATTCAGTGTTGGTTTGCTGAAATTCAATGAAAGCTCGATTATTAGTCGCTGTTGTTTTGTTCTCCTGACAACCTAACTGAATAAAAACCCCAATTTGCAATATTCCTTCTACTAAGCTTTCAGGTTTTGAAAGCCTTTCTATCAGAAAGGAAAGAAAGAACACAAAAGGGCTTCATGCAACAGCTTTAATCAAACCTGGCAAAGATTTGCTCCAAAATATCTTTAAAGCTAATTTTATTGTTATGCTGATCACACACAGCAGCATAATCAATTCAGTGTGCAATGTTTGCACACCATTACTCCTATTATGTAGATAGATTCTTCAGCTACACCGACTAAACCATGCCAAACAAATGCACTGGGTTCATCCAACAACCACATTGGTCTCTACCGTTCCTTTGGATTCATCAGCTGTGTGGAGAGCGGGAGCAACAGCTTGCTCTGCATATCATACAGGCTGGCATATCATGTAGACAGTTAGAATGCAACATCCATGGTCAACCCCAACGGCCACTATCCCACAAGCACTATTTTTCCACGTCTTTAATTTTACAGAAGGACAATATACTCCAGCTGTACGTTCATATTTGACAGAAATAATAACCACCAATCAATCATTGTGGCACACACTATGCTAAACTGGTTACGCCATATTCTGTAATTTTACAACAATAATGAACATTGACCTTCGGTTTATTAGCATGCCAGTTAAACTGAGGTTATTAAAGTGTGCCAGCATGTTCAAATTTATTTTGACATCCATCATTAGGAACAGCCTCAAGGCAATAAGCTTCAGTTGAACGAATCAGCTATTACCAGGACTTTATTGGGTATTGAAAAAAGATCAAGAGACAGAATTGATTACAAGGAAAAATGAGATGGATTTCCTGCATCTTTGAACAGCTGGAATGAGTAACCACAATGTGCATATAAAACTAGAACAGTGGAGCACTGGAAGAAACAATGTGGAACCATGACTTGAAAACAGAAGATTAATTTCCTGAATTGATCTCAAGGACCTCTCGCATCAACACACACTGTTACATTTCCCAATTTTGCTGTCATATCTGTTCAGGTGATAAGACTTCTAATACAAGTGAATGAACTGTTTTTCATTTTCTTTAATTACAAACTTAATTGACAGAGTTCTCAACTACATAGCTTTCTGTTCCTAAAAAAAGGAGCATGGAGTGTTCCTTCCACCATCACTGATGCACTCCTCACCCACATTTCCATTTCTCACACATCAGTTCTCACACCATCCTCCTGCCATCCAGATAGGGATTGGGCTCCCCCTGCCTTTCCCTACCACCCCACTCACTGCCACATCTAGCACATCATTCTCAACGACTTCTGCTATCTCCAAAGGGATTCTACCACTAAGCACATTTCCTCCAAAACCTCAATCTTCATTTATGGTAAGGATCACTCTCCAGGTGAACACTTACACTCATCCCTCCTCACTGATCTCCCTTCTGTCATTTATCCCTGAAAGCAGGACAAGTGCTATACCTGCCCCTCACCTCCTCCCTCACCATTCAGGGTCCCAAACAGTCACTCCAATTGAAGAGGCACTTGACTTGCAAGTCTGTTGGAGGTCATCTATTGTATCAGATGCTCCCACTGCAGTCTCCTCCACATCAGTGAGACCTCTTCGTCGAGCACCTTCACACTGTCTGTCAAAAGGAGCAGGATCTCCCAGTGGCTACCTACTTAAATTCAGCACTACATTCCCATTTGGACATGTCGGTCCATGGCATGATCGCAATGAGGCCAAACTCAGGTTGGATGAGCAACACCGGATGTTATGTCTCAATAGCCTTCAACCTGATGGCATGAAGCATTCATTTCTCTAACTTCTGTAATTTCTTTCCCCACCATCCTTTTTCCATTCCCCATTCTGATTCCCCTCTCACTCCTTCTCTTCTCCTCATCTTCTCAACACCTCCTTCTACTGCAACTCCTCCTTCTCTTTCTACCATGATTCACTGTCCTCTCATATCAGATTTCTTCTTCCTCAGTTCTTTACCTATTCCAGCTACCCTCTCACAGATTTTTATTTACTTCCCCCTCACCTAGTTTTACATATCACCTGCCAGCTTGCACTTCTTCCTCTCTTCCCACCTTCTTATTCTAGCTTCTGTCTCTTTCTTTTCCAATCCTGATGAAGGGTCTTGAACTGAAATGCTGACCATTTATTCCCTTCTATAGATGCTGCCTGGCTTGCTGAATTCCTAGAGCATTTTGTGTGTGTACCTTGCTATTCCCTTTTGCATTATTTATTTATTTCTTATTGTAGCTTATAGTACTATTTTATAACTTGCACTGCACTGCTACAACAAAACAATGAATTTCACAACACATGTTAGTGATAATAAATCTGATTCTGACCTCTCTGCATTAAATTTCAACAGACATTTGATCATTTCACCAGTCTTATTGAATTCACAAATCACCATCAAAAAAATCTAGGATACAGAATAAAAATTTGCTCTTACAAAATCTGTGTGGAAAATAAATGAGTATTTTTTTCTTCAACTGGCATTTCTTGATGCACGCCCAGATCAAGCAACTTACTATTACAGAAAATTTGGTATGTAATGCAATGATCTCCTATATATAATCAAGTGGAGAAATGGTCTAAAAACAATTCCTGGGAAAGAATACTTAACTTTCTCCAGAATGAACAACAACTATTCACCAGCACTACATGGTCACAGAAAACAACATCTGGTAACCACTTCCCTCTGTCTCATCCTGACTCTCTTTTGCTTTCCCTCATCAAATCTGCCCATCAACTTCCCATTCCTCGGGTTTCCCTTTATTGCTGAAGGGCTGAAGAAGGAGAAATCTGATGGGAGAGGTCTACTGTTCTCTCCCATCAGATTCTTTGTTCTTCAGCCCTTTGCCTCTTCCACCTATCAGGAAGCATCTATGGAGGGAAATGAACAGATGACCTTTCAAGCCAAGACCTTTCATCAGGATTGGAAAGGAGGAGGGAAGAAAACCAATCATTTTCCTTTCCCCTCTCTCCCCCCTTGACCTTACTTTTATCCACCCCACCTTGACTTGATCTACTTCTCACTCACAAGCTCGTGTTCCTCCCCTTACCCCCATTCTTTTACTCTGTCTCTCAAGTTAAGAACTTGAATTGAGTCAGTCAAACACATCTGGCCTTCAAGGCATGGTTTGAGAATAAGGGGTAGGTCATTTAGGACAGAGTTAAGGAAAAACTTCTTCTCCCAGAGAGTTGTGGAGGTCTGGAATGCACTGCCTCGGAAGGCAGTGGAGGCCAATTTTCTGGATGCTTTCAAGAAGAAGCTAGATAGGTATCTTATGGATAGGGGAATCAAGGGATATGGGGACAAGGCAGGAACCGGGTATTGATAGTAGATGATCAGCCATGATCTCAGAATGGTGGTTCAGGCTCGAAGGGCCGAATGGTCTACTTCTGCATCTATTGTCTATTTAAACTATCTGACTTCCATGCTTTGTCCATGCTTCTGCAAATGCTGAGTCATCAAAAAATTTAAAACATAGAACAGGCCCTTTGGCCCACAACGCTGTGCTGACCTTTTAACATATTCTAAGATCAATCTAACCATTCCTTCCTACACAACCCTCAATTTTCCTATCATTCATGTATCTATCTAAGAGTTTCTTTACTGCTCCTAATATATTTATCAGTACCACCATCCCTGCTCCAGGCATCACCATTCTCTGTGTAAAAAACCTTTACTTCTGACATCCCCACTATACTTTCCTCCAATCACCTTGTCCATAAAGAAATTACACTCACTGATATATAGCTTTCAGATTTATCCCTTTCACTTTAATTATGCAAGGAAGCATGTACCTTTGGCCGTATACAGATATCCACGAAGAATAATCAATTGTGTAGAAATCTTCCATCTTTTGTTAACTTATTCATTTTACTTTAAGGACACCTAAATGGTCAAGTATCTCCTATTTCCAATTGCAGCCAACTTTAATTCCATTGATGGTCAATATCAGAAACAGGCTTATGATCATCAGTATGTGTCGTGAAATTTGTTAACTTAGCAGGAACAATTCAATGCAATACATAATGTATTAAATAAATACAGTATATATTGAATAGATTAAAAATTGTGCAAAATCAGAAATAATAAATTGAAATAGTGAGGTAGTGTTCATGGGTTCAATGTCCATTTTGGAATGGGATAGCAGAAGGGAAGAAGCTGTTCCTGAATCGTTGAGTGTGTACCTTCAGGCTTCTGTACCTCCTACCTGATGGTAACAGTGAGAAAAGGGCATGCTCTAGGTGCTGGGGTCCTTAATAATGGATGCTGCCTTTCTGAGACACCGCTCCCTGAAGATATCCTGGGTACTTTGTAGACTAGTACCCAAGATGGAGCCAACTAAATTTATGACCCTCTGTAGCTTCTTTCAGTCCTGTGCAGTAGTCTCCCCTCCCCCCAATACCAGACAGTGACGCAGCCTGTCAGAATGCTCTCCAGGGTACATCTACAGAAGTTTTTGAGTGTTTTTGTTGACGTACCAAATCTCTTCAAACTCCGAATGAAGTATAGTCGCTGTCTTTCCTTCTTTATAGCTCATCAATATGATGGGACCAGAGATCTTGACATCCAGGAACTTGAAACTGCTCATTCTCTGCACTTCTGATCCCTCTATGAGGATTGGTATGTGTTCCTTCCTCTTACCCTTCCTGAAGTCCACAATCAGCTCTTTCGTCTTACTGATGTTGAGTGACAGGTTGTTGCTGCGGCACCCCTCCACTAGTTGGTATATCTCACTCATGTACGCCCTTTCATTGCCATCTGAGATTCTACCAACAATGGTTGTATCATCAGCAAATTTATAGATGGTATTTGAGCTATGTCTAGCCACACAGTCATGGGTATAGGGAGAGTTGAGCTGTGGGCTAAGCACACATCCCTGAAATGCACCAGTGTTGATCGTCAGCAAGGACGAGATATTATCACCAATGCGCACAGATTATGGTCTTCGGGTTAGGAAGTCGAAGGTCCAACTGCAGAGGGAGATACAGACACCCAGATTCTGTAACTCCTCAATCAGGATTGTGGGAATGATGGTGTTAAATGCTGAGCTATAGTTGATGAACAGCATTCTGACACAGTTATTTGTATCGTCTAGGTGGTCTAAGGCTATGTGAAGAGCCATTGAGATTGCATCTGCTGTTGACCCATTGTAGCAATAGGCAAATTGCAGTGGGTCCAGTTCCTTGCTGAGGCAGGAATTCAGTCTAGTCACGACCAATGTCTCAAAGCTTTTCATTACTGTAAATGTGAGCATTACTGGGCGATTGTCATTAAGGCAGGTTTCATTATTCTTCTTTGGCACTGCTATAATTGTTGCCTTTTTGAAGCAAGTGGGAACTTCCATCCATAGCAGTGACACGTTGAAAATGTCCTTGAATATGCTTTTGGTTTGGGAGAGTACAGCAAGTCTTTGTAGGCACACACTCCACATATGTTGTAATGAAGTTGGTAACAAATACAGCATACTCAACCAGAAAATGAATCTCTGAATACATAGAAACATAGAAAACCGACGGCACAATACAGGCCCTTCGGCCCACAAAGTTGTGTTGAACATGCCCCTACCTCAGAAATTACTAGGCTTACCTGTAGCCCTCTATTTTATTAAGCTCCATGTACCTATCTAAAAGCCTCTTAAAAGAGACTATCAGATCCGCCTCCACCACCGTTGCCAGCAGCCCATTCCACGCACTCACCACTCTTTAAATAAAAAACTTACCCCTGACATCTCCTCTGTACCTACTCCCCAGCACCTTAAACCTGTGACCTCTTGTGGCAACCATTTCAGCTCTGGGAAAAATCACTATTCATACGATCAATGCCTTTCATCATCTTGTACACCTCTATCAGGTCACCTCTCATCCTCCGTCGCTCCAAGGAGAAAAGGCCGAGTTCACTCAACCTATTCTCATAAGGCATGCTCCCCAATCCAGACAACATCCTTGTAAATCTCCTCTGCACCCTTTCTATGGCTTCCACATCCTTCCTGTAGTGGGGCGACCAGAACTGAGCACAGTACTCCAAGTGGGGTCTGACCAGGGTCCTATATAGCTGCAACATTACCTCTTGGCTTCTAAATTCAATTCCATGATTGATGAAGGCCAATACACCTTATGCCTTCTTAACCACAGTGTCAACCTGTGCAGCTGCTTTGAGCATCCTATGGACTTGGACCCCAAGAACCCGCTGATCCTCCACACTGCCAAGAGTCTTACTATTAATACTATATTCTGCCATCATATTCGACCTACCAAAATGAACCACTTCACACTTATCTATCTGCCATTTCTCTGCCCAGTTTTGCATTCTATCAATGTCCCACTGTAACCTCTGACAGCCCTCCACACTATACACAACATGTCCAACATTTGTGTCATCAGCAAACTTACTAACCCATCCCTCCACTTCCTCATCCAGGTCATTTATAAAAATCACAAAGAGTAAGGGTCCCAGAACAGATCCCTGAGGCACTCCACTGGTAACCGACCTGCATGCAGAATATGACCCATCGACAACCAGTTCCGGATCCACAAAGCAATGTCCCCTTGGATCTCATGCCTCAATAAGCCTTGCACGTGGTACCTTATCAAATGCCTTGCTGAAATCCATATACACTACATCTACTACATCTAAAATGGTCTAGACCGATTCAAAGCAGTCCTGTAAGCGCTCCTGTGCTTCCCTTGCCCATACCTTCTCAGTCTTCACTACTGGTGCTGTTTCACTCTCTGCCTATACTTGGGGAGTTGAAGGCAGATGATCAAACTTCCTGAAGCGAGGGTGTGCAATAGCTCGGTAGGTCCTTAGTCTGGCCCTTAGTTACCTTTAACATTTCTTCAAAAACAAGTATACTATTTGCATTTGTAAAAATACCTTTGGATTCTTTCATGTTGCCCAAGAATATGCTATTACTCCCTTTTCGAGCCTTAATCTCCCCACTATCCCTTATCCCTCCAGCCCTTTTAACCCTTCTTTTCCCCTCCCCTGCTCTCACGAGACCTGCCCATCATCTTCACTTTCCTCCAGCTCCACTTACTAAATTTAATTTAGTTTTCTATCACATTATGAACTTTAAAATGTTGCACATTTTTCTTAACTCTTTTTAGCCTCTATAATTTTAGTCAATCTGGGACACCCACGATTTGAATGAACTTACTTATTCTCACAAGGATATCCAAATCCTCTCTCTGAAGAGCCTTTATCATTCAGCAACAACTTCCGCAACAAAAGTTTGATTATAATGCATCTGGAGTCCCCTATTCAATGCACTGATTAAGCCCTTTTCCACTTAACAGTCAAAATTAATACAGTATTGTCACACATCTCATTGCTTTAATTGATGTATATCTTTTCCCCTCTATCAGATGGCTTAACTGGATTAGTATTTAAATTCATTTTATGGTCTTATTATGGGGAGAAGGCAGGAGAATTGGGTTGAGGGGGACTGTGATCAGCCATGATGAAATTCTGGAGCAAACTCAACAGACTGAATGGCCTAATTCTACTCTGATGTCCTATGATCTTATTTTTTGTCTTCTGTATTATTTCTAGATAGCAAATAATCAACCTTGCATGAATTTTGGTTTGCCCTCAGGAACAATGTTGTGCTGATATGCTGATGGACTGAGTCAACATTAAGCACTGAATATTCTGACAAAGTAGATAGTTTAGAACAAAGACATAATCTGATTCCTGAATGAGTCTTTTTCCTCACATATCTATAAGTTCATTCTTATTTTATACCTAACAGTGCAAGTGAATATGGCGCACTGAACAACATTCTAAATTAACCTGATCCCTTGACTCTATAGGGTCAATTATAACAGATTTAAGAATATTCAAAATAAATCTTTCAAAGATCTTTTTCTGAGGCACATTTTGCAAAAATGTCATATTTAATGAAAGACTGGCCCATGTATCTAAAAATATTTGTAACACTGCAAATTCTTACAATCCCACAAAACTCCCACAATATTACACAATCAGCTCCAATCAACAGAATTACTAAAGTCATTTCTGCAAACCTGACTGGAATTGCTGCCATGCAAAATTCCTATTTAGAAAAAAAACTGCAGCCAATATGCACTAGACTGAATAAAAAGTGTAATACAACTGAAAGTACATCTTAACCAAAAACTTGCCTTGCATTTGAAGACCCCAAGGGCTAACACATTAATGTGGACAAAACAAAGTCCAGGAGCTTAAAACCTATTTTATGCATTATAGAAGGTAGGCCCACAATATATAAACATTCAGCCAAAATAGTGCAATAATAATAATTTAATCTGTTAAATACAAGAACTAAATCTACTTTCATGATTGAAGAAAGATTCAAAGAGAATACACACGGCAGTACAGTTCTCCCTCCTTATCCGCGAGGGAATAGTTCCGGGACACTTCGCGGATGCTCGTCTCTTATTCAACCTGTCTTAATGCGGTGGTCCTTAGGACCCAGCGGAACCCCAGACCTTATTTAACTTGTCTCAGTACAGTGGACTTTAGGACCCAGTGGCAAAGATCTGAATCCACAGTGTTTCTGTTCACGAAAATAATCATGATTGGAAATAAAGTGGAAATAATAAAGCGATCGGAAAGAGGTGAAACGCCATCGATCATCAGAAAAGCATTAGGCTACATCGGTCAATGATCGGAACAATTTTAAAGGATAAAGTGAGAAAGGCCCTGCCCCGATGAAAGCTACAATTATTGCTAAGCAACGCAGTGGTTTAATTATTGGTTTTTAGGTTTTTGATCCTCCACTTCAACCTGGCACGGTGGAGAGCACACTCCGGAGGGGTCGTTACTGGATCAAACTCGGGAACTTTTGTTCCCGAGCCGGCGCTGAAACGTACGTTCTTAAGCGTTTTATATGCACAGAAAGGTAAAATATATACTATATACTAAGACAAACGTTTGACTAACTGACGCTAAATAATACCGGATGTACCTGTTCTAACTTACTTAGTAAGAGAACTTCCGATTTTTTTCAATCCCGATCCACAATAACCCACGCATATCCTCCCGTATACTTTAAATCATCTCTAGATTACTTATAATACCTAATACAATGTAAATGCGATGTAAAATAGTTGTTATACTGCATTGTTTAGGGAACATGACAAGAAAAAAGTCTGTACATGCTTGATCAACAAGTGCTGGAAGAGCACTTCCGGGTTTTCGCGATTCGTGGTTGATTGAATTTGTGGATAAGGAGGGCCGACTGTATTTTGAACAACAGTAAAATCTCAACCATCGAGCAGATACCAGTTGCTTAAGTATCCTGGTATAATGAGAATTGCTCAAAGCTCTACTATTATATAGTATACTCTTGTATTTTTTGCACACACCTTTAACACACTTGCCAAACTATACATCAGCCCCTTACCCTTATTTAACACTGCAATTCTATATTTTAAGGCTAACAATATTAAAATACAGCAAATTTAAACCAGATGAATGACTGTACTTGCCAAATCTTCAAAGAGGATGTTGCTGCTATACAACTTACAACTGCCCTGCCCCTAATATAAATGTAAATTAACTATAGATTTTCACAGTTATTTTGCATGACAATTGAAATTAAATTTAGTGTTTGAGCATTTTATAGCATTGCTTCATATTCCAAGAAATTTTGTGCTGGCTGCAGGAGAATCCCCCATGCCTAAATATAGGATAAATGAGAATTCACAGTATTTGATATTTTATAAAGTTAATGTCTGCAATGGTCAATAGATATCAATGTGTTACAAAACACACAACTGCTTGCAGCAAATCAGATTTAAATCAAATGTAAAAGAACACTTGCATTCTTCATCACCTTATCTGCTTTTCGTGTTTATGCCCCCAATATTTAGACCATTAATATGCTTTGGGATGTTAACCATTCATATAGTGACTAATTCTCTCTCTAATTTTTCCTGCCGCTTTCTTAATCTTCTTCAAAGTCTTCCACTTAAACTAACAATTTTAACAAAGCATTTGATTAGTCCTCCAAAAATCCAAAAAGTATCTTTCTCTGGCCTTAGTATTCCTTTCTCTTCTATAAATGTTTGACTATTACTAGAGGATGCGTATATTCACTTAAAATACACAATAACACTGAGATTTCTGGATGCAGAAAGTAGGGTTGAGATAGGCAAGGTAAGCTGCCTTTGAATCCATTAATTAACAGGTGGAGCTCTGCATTCCACCTGGACTTTCCTCTTCCAATTCCAACATCTCTGGTTCACTTATGAACATACAAAGTTCCACCAAATTCCAAGACTGTTCTGGTCAAGTATTATTTGGCAGATTTTCTTCTTAGGCAATCCATAGGATTGAGGATGATTTGCTTCCATTCCAGTTTTTATTGGTTTGAAATGGGACATGAGAGACAATGTTGGAACCACAGATTCTAGAAAAGAGATACTGGAAATCCAGAGCAACACAAGAAATGCTGGATGAATTCATGACGTCAAGTAGCATCTATGGAAGGAATAAACAGTTAACATTTTGGGCTGAGACCCTTGTTGACTCTCCTTAAAGAGTGGAATGACATTTGCAATTTTCCAGTCTTCTGGAAACATCTGAGAATCAAGTGATTATTGAAAGACTACTACTAATGCTTCCACTATCTTTTCAGCTACCTATTTCAGAACCCTGGGGCATAGTGCATCTGGGTCCACATGATTTACCTCCCTTCAGATTTTACAGCTTCCCAAGCACCTTCTCCAGCGTAATAGCAACTGCACTCACTTCTGTAGCCTGACACACTCAATTTTTTTGCATACTGCTAGTGTCTTCCACATTGAAGACTGACACAAACATTACTAAGTTTGTATGCCATTTCTTTGTCCCCCATTACTACTGCTCCTGTGTCATTTTCCAGTGGTCCAATATCCAATCTTGCCTCTCTTCTATATCTGGAAAAGCTTTTGGTATCCTCTTTTATATTATTGGCTAGCTACCCTTCAGAGTTCATCTTTTCATTCTTAATAGCTATTTTAGTTGTCTTCTGCTGGTTTTTAAAAACTTCCGAATCCTTTAACTTCCTAATAGTATTATATTATATTATATTACATATTATATTTCCTCTCATTTCCTTTAATGCTTCCCTTATCAGTCACAATTGCCTCATCCTCCCTATAGAATACTTCTTCATCTTTGGGATGTATCTAAGCTACACCTTCCAAATTGCCCTCAGGAAATTCAGCCATTGCTATTCTGCCGTTATCCGTGCTGGTACCCCCCCTTCCAATCAACTTTGGCCAGCTCCTTGTCCATGCCTCTGTGACTACTTTACTTCATTGTAATATTGATACATCTGGCTTTATCTTCTCCTCTCAACCGCAGGGTGAATTCTATCATATTATAATCACTGCCTCCTAAGGGTTCTTTTACCTTAAGCTCCTTAATCAATCTGGTTCATTGCACAACACTGAATACAGAATTGTCTTTCTTCTAGTGGGCTCAACCACAAGCTACACTAAAAACCCATTTTGTAGGAATTCTACAAATTCTCTCTCCTAGGATCCAGCACCAAAATGAATTTCTCCACGACTATCATACATTGCCCTTTTTACATGCCTTTTCAATATCCCATTGTAATTTTTAACCCACATCCTGGCTACTATTTGAAGGTCCATCAGGGTATTTTTACTTTTGCAGTTTCTAAACTCTACCCACAAGGATTCTACATCTTCTGATCTTGCCACCTAATCCAAGGGATTTGATTTCATGTTGTTACCAACCAAGCACCCTACTCCCTCTGCCTACCTACCCGTCCTTTTGATACAATGTGTATCCTTGGATGTTAAACCCCCAACTATAACATTATTTCAACCACTACTCAGTGACACCCACAACATCATACCTGCCAAACTCTACACAGACGGGCTAAGTGGTGACCATGGGTACAGGTGGGTGGTAGTTTGTGAAGTGGTGACCATGGTTACGGTGGGTGGTAATGGTCTAACTAGGAGTCAACTGTAAAGTCTTAAGTATAAAACATGGTAGTACTGGCAATGCAGTCCATTAAGTGAAACATTGATCTATCTGTTCAAGCGATTGTCATGAGTTCCACAACACGATTAAAAAAGTATTTTTTCCAGGTGGTCTAACCAATATTTCTCAATCAACATAGTCATAGAACAGTACAGCACATCAACAGGCCCTTCAGTCCATATAGTGCATGCTAAACTGTTGCTATATAACCATATAACAATTGCAGCACGGAAACAAGCCATTGCAGCCCTTCTAGTCTGTGCCAAACGCTTAATCTTACCTAATCACACTGACCCGCACTCAGCCCATAACCCTCCATTCCTTTCCTGTCCCTATACCTATCCAATTTTGCTATAAATGACAATACCAAACCTGGCCTCTACCACTTCTACTGCAAGCTCATTCCACACAGCTACCACTCTCTGAGTAAAGAAATTCCCCCTCATGTTACCCTTAAACTTTTGCCCCCTAAGTCTCAACTCATGTCCTCTTGTTTGAATCTCTCCTACTCTCATTGGAAAAAGCCTATCCAGGTCAACTCTATCTATTCTGGTCACCTCAGTATAGGAAGGATGTAGAAGCATTGGAAAGGGTACAGAGGAATTTACCAGGATGCTGCCTGGTTTCAAGAGTATGGATTATGATCAGAGATTATCGGAGCTAGGGCTTTACTCTTTGGAGAGAAGGAGGATGAGAGGAGACATGATAGAGGTGTACAAGATATTAAGAGGAATAGACAGAGTGGACAGCCAGTGCCCCTTCCCTAGGGTACCACTGCTCAGTACAAGAGGACATGGCTTTAAGGTATTGGAGTATAAAAGTTGCATTGTTTGCTGTGTAACCAAAACTATGTAGTCAGCTTTGAACTTGCTATTTGCTAGAGAACGAAATCTTAAGAATGTAGAAGACAATGGTGTGTTAATAAGAGGAAGCTATGGATTATGTATTGCTATTTGCTATGCATGTATCCAGTTGAACGTAGAAGGCAATGGTGTGTTAATAAGAGGAAGCTAATGCAACTAAACCAGGAGATTGCTATAAAAAATGCTATGCACAAGGATCGGTGGGCAATCAGTGACTAGCTCAATGTCTGTCTCAGCTTTGATTTGCAAATTAAAATTTAATACTTCTTGAAGAATCTTCTGTGTCTCCTGGTCATTTGTGGGGCACTAGAAACCACGACAAAATTGGCGACCATAACAGGACCGGAAAGGAAACGGCAGATTGGGGCCGCTTCCCAGTCCTCCAGGGACCCCTACAGGGCTGACAGAATTAAGGGTGTATGACAATTTGGACTAAGAATTCTGTTGGTTTTGGGGAGGTCAGAGTCTCAGAAGTGTGGAACCACTGCTGAAGGGTCTCTCTGGTCCAAAGAATCTGGCAGAACTGGGGGTCAACAGGAGGCTCAGAGGATTGATCAAGAACACTGCAGTGAGGGTAAGTAAAAATAAGTTAATAAGAAGTTAAGAAAAATTCCACATGGTGCTGGTAAATCTCTGTGGATACCACTTCGTAAAAAACGAAGGTCTAAACGGGCAGGGAAAGGGAAAATAGAGAAAATCCTCATGGATACCGCCTTAAGAGATAAGCGTCTGAATAGACGAGGTGCAAAGAGAAAGTTCTGTGGATACCGCTCTGAATAGAGGTCTGTACGGGCAGAACAGAATAGGAAACAAGGACAGTCCAATATATAGTTTAAAGCGCTGGTAGATAGACGATAGACTAGGCATAGAATTAGAGTAAATAATATTATCCAGTAAACGAACTGTGAATCTCTGAAATACCTTAAAAAGAGAATAACATGACAGGTAAAGGAACGGCAGTAGAGATTCTGAGCAAAAAATTCCCAGTAAATAAATATGAGATCACAAAAACTTCAGAAAAATGGGAAAAAAGAACCAAAAAACTGGTCACAAAGTGGCCAAGAGAAGGAACGTTTGATGTAAGCTTGTGCGAAGAAATGGAGGGACTAGTTAAAAATTACAAACCAAAAGATAAACCTAAGAAAAGAGATTGCCAGAGGAGATGCGGAAAAAACTCCAGGGGCCAACCAAGTATTGAATCAAGACAGAAAGGAAGGACTCCACAGGGAGACTGAGGGAAGAAGAGGACCCCGGAGACATTTGTGTGGGAGGCAGTAAAGACATACCCTGAGACAGATGGGGAGTCAGGTGAGGAGGAGAGCCAGGGCAGGTGGGAAGGAGGAGGAAGAATGATGCAGTTGTTAGTTAAAGGATCAGGGCAAGTGCAGTATATCCCTTGGGGATCCCAGGACCAAGAAGGGCTGAAAAACACTCTGCTCAATCTACATGAAGGAGCAGGGAAATGGATTCGAGCCTTTGAAGAAGAAACAGCGGGACGATTATTGGCTATGGGAGATTTGAAGGCACTATTGATAAGGTTGATGGGAACCTCCAAATTTAACGAACTAATGGAAATGGCTGGCATAGTAAACTCGAACGACCCGAGAACTGATGGAGACAGGTTTGACAGAGTGAGGCAGAGGGTATGGCAGGCCCTCAGGAAGCTTTACCTACCCAAAGTGGACCCCAAAGCCTTAAAAGGGGATCCACTGGAAGACACTGAAAACCCAGCAGCCTACGTAGAAAACCAGTTGAAAAGGTGGAGACTGGAGACTGAGCAAGAGGTGGAAAATAGCTTATTTATCATCACACTGTTCCGACATAGCATTTTGGATGCAATGCCTCCGCAAGTAAAATCCAAACTGGAAGAAGTGGTTGGGCTGACGTCAATGACCCCACAAGAATTTAGAGATCACGTAGTCCATACGGTTGAGAAATACCGGAAAGACAAATGAAGGTTGGCTGAGCAGCAGGAAGAGGTGCAAAGAAAGTTAATACAAATGCAGCTCGAAGAACTCAAAAAGAAGGAAAAAGAGAAAAGCAAAAAGATGCTGCCAGCAACCACCGGTCCGAGTACAGCCATCGAACTGGATGAAGCACTGCTATATGGAGGAACCGATCATACTGTAAGACAAGGGCCGGAAAACCCCATGCCAATAATCATCGTCTTTGGAGGAGCATTCCCACAAATGCCCTATCAGGAACAGACTAAATTCAAACAGCCCAGACAGGACTGGAAGTCCCAAGGAGGGGGACAGAGGAGCTATGGGCAGAGGGGACCAGTGAGGAAATGGGGAAAGAGAGGTAGAGAGATTGTGTTGGGGATGTAATCAGCCAGGTCACATGAGAAGAGATTGTCTGTCACACACACCAGCAGGAACCGATAAGAAGGGAACTAAAGTTTAGCCAAGGACCAGCCCCCACAGGCCCAAGCGGACCTGTGAACCCCTATGCGAGGTATTAGGGGTGCCCCGAGAACTCAAGTGGGAAGGGACATTACCCAATTACAAAGGAGGCAGACTAGGAACCCATTGTTCAGGTTATGTTAGAAGGGCAACTGACACCAATGATGATAGATACTGGAGCCACTTACACTTGTGTACAGCCACAGTATGCCCTTCACCTACCCATGTCAGGAAAGATTATGAAGACGGTAGGGTTCTCGGGAAAAACACAGTTGACACAGTGCACGGCTCCAGTGAGGTTGAGAATGGGAAATAAAGGAATTGTTTTGCCGGTGCTAGTATTTAAAGGAACTCCGATTAATTTGTTAGGCAGAGATGCCTTATTGAAACTGGAATTAAAATTAGAATGCACCAGAAATGGGTTGAGTGTGGAAAGAGCAGGGGCTCAATTGATAGTGCGAGAAGACAAGAAGGCTAATGTCTTTTGGATAGGAGACATCGCAGATCAGATTCAGGGAACCTGGGAAAAATGGAAAAGGGGCGTGCAGGCTATATTACCCAGGGCTGTAATGCCCAAATCTGAGCTACATTGTACAGTGATTTTTGACGAGACTCAGAGCAGGGAGTTAGAGGAGAGATGGCACCTGGAGGCATGTACCCAACAGCATCTGGAAGGGGAGGCTGTGATAATTGGAAAGTAAGGGGCAGCTTTACAAGTTAAGTGGAACACCTTTTTAGAAAAATGGTACAGGATACCGGAGGCTACGCCCCACTTAACGTTGTTGGTAAACAAGGGATATCAGTCTAAAGACTTAGGACCCTTAGTTAAGAGTGCTGAAACCGTAACAGTGTGGAGGAAAATCACGCCAGAGGTGTGGATATCAGAAGACAACAATTGTATTAAAATAATGGTAAGTGTAGATATGGTAGGGACAGTGAGAGAGGTCGAAATAACTCCCCAACCACACCTGCCCTTGCTGGGAAAGAAAAGAGGCCAGCAGAAGGATAGAAGGTTAGATGAGTTGCCATCTATTCTGTGGTCACAGCATGACACGGACGTAGGGAAAATAAAAACAGCTAGTCCGGTGGAAATAAGGCTGAAAAGGGGAGCAATTCCATCCAGGAGACCACAATACCCTCTAAGACCAGAAGCATTAGCATTGACAGTGCAGGGGTTGCTTGAAATAGGAGTGCTTAAAAGAACAAACAGTCCATGCAATACCCCGTTGCTGCCGGTCTTAAAAGCTGATAAATCTAAGTGGAGATTGGTGCATGATTTGCGAGCGGTAAATGATGTGGTAGAGGACTGGCCAGCGGTAGTCCCCAACACACACACGCTTTTGACTAATGTTCCACCAGAAGCAAGTTACTTTTCAGTGATTGATTTGTGTTCGGCTTTCTTCAGCATTCCTCTAGCCAACCAGTGTCAGTATCTGTTTGCATTTACCTACAAAGATGCTCAGTATACCTATACCAGAATGCCACAAGGATTTAAACATTCACCACACGTTTTTAATCAGGTGTTGAAGGTAGACCTAGAGGGCATGCCATTGGAAAGTACATTGTTACAGTATGTGGATGACCTGTTGATTTGCTCCCACAGTAAGGAACAGTGTGAGCAAGACACTATAACTCTGTTAGAGAAGCTGGCGCATGAAGGACATAAAGTATCCAAAAAGAAACTGCAATTTTGCACGCAGCAAGTGGAATACTTAGGCAGGGTAATATCCAAGGGAGTGAAGGCAATAGCAGCAGATCAGATTGAGGCAATAACTAAGGCCCCAAAACCCCAGACTGTAGGGCAGATGATGGCAGTTTTTGGGAATGGCAGGGTACAGCTCAGATTGGATAGGAGAATATGCTGAGATTGTGGCATCTTTGAGAAAGATAATGAAAGAAGCAAGACATACAAATTTGAAGAACGGCTTACAGTGGAATGGAGAGGCGGAGATAGCTTTCAATACTATTAAGCAGGAATTGCAGTCAGCACCAGCATTAGCTTTGTCTGACTTCGAGAAGGTTTTTCATTTGTACGTATCCAACCGACAGGAGGGTTATGTCACAGCGGTTCTAACACAAGAGACAGGCACAGGAAAAGCAAAGCAGCCGATAGCATACTGCAGTACGAGACTAGATGAGGTGGCTCAGGGGTATCCTCCTTGTTATCAGGGATTGGTGGCGCTGTACTATGCATATGGAAAGGGATCATCTGTAACCCTGGGCTATCCTGTGACTCTGTACACACACCACAAAGTAGCAGAATTGCTGGAAAGAGGGAAATTCGTGCTGACACCAGCCAGGATAGCAGCGTATCAGATGCTAGTGACATTTCCTGACATAACTATACAGAGATGCACTACCAGTAATATAGCCGATTTTGTCCCTTAGGGCTATGAAGGAGAATCCCAAGATTGTGTAGGGAAGACGATGACGTTTGCCAAATTGACAGAGATTTACGGTCAGAACCACTAGAGGATGCAGATAAAAAGGTTCTGTTCGTAGATGGCTCTTGTTATAGGGATTATGATGGAAATCATGCAGGGTTCTCAGTAGTGCAGCAGGATCAGTCGAGCTATAAGATTACTAGCATGGAGTCCTGTCCCCATCTGTGTTCCACCCAACTAGCGGAAATCAAAGCCCTGACAGCAGCGTGTGAAATGATGGAAGGTGAGAAAGTAGACATCGATACTGATTCAGCATATGCTCATGGAGTATGCCATTTGTTCGGGGCAGTGTGGAAACAGAGAGGATTTTAAAAAAGCAGTGGAGATCCCATACAACATTGTCAGCAAATTCTAGACTTAATAAAAGCCATAATGAAACCTAAAGCATTGGCGATAGTAAAATGCCAGGCACATAAAAAGGGAAATAATGTAATAACAAAGGGAAATCAAGCTGCGGACGAGGAAGCCAGAAAAGCGTCTGGGTGTACATCAGCTGCCATTGCCCCCCAGGTAAGCCTAACTCCAGAACCTGACGTAGAGGACCTAATTGAAATACAAGGTAAGGCAACTTTGGCAGAACAGACAATGTGGAGAAAAAGGGGGGCCAAGCAGAACCCGGAAGGCTTGTGGAGCATGGAAGATGGTTTGTTGGTAGCGCCCACCCCTCTCCTGACGATTCTGATTTCAGAAGCGCATGGGATGGACCATTGTGCAAGGGGGGGAAGTGATAAAGAAAATAAAGAAGGATGGTTTTTGGTCACCTTATTTACAGGCTTCAATGGACTTTGTCTTGTCACAGTGCGAGGTATGCCACAGAATGCAGGGTTTGAACATCAGTTCTTTGACTGGTTAGAAAGTAGACTCGGAGGATGGGGAGCATGGCTGACTAAAATGGCAATAACTGTCAGTATTGTATTGTTGAGCTTTGCGCTTGTGCTGTGCTGCTTTCTTCCTTGTCTCAAATCTCTTGTAGTGCGTGCTGCAACCAAACAATTTCCGATGCTCGTGGCAATTACTGAAGCAAGCTTAGTGGAGAAAGAAACACCGAAAATGTATCGTTACAGCCTACAACACCTGCAGGATGAACAAGAGCAAAACGACAATGTGGGAGTAGATTGTAAGGGCTTCTGAGTCTTTTTCCCTGTCTCAGGTACAGAGGGACAGGTTTTTGGATCAGCGGCCCAGGGTAACAGGGAGAGAATACTTTGAGGGTGCAGAAAATTATAGTTTAACTTGAGATTTGGGAATAAGTGCTTGAGTTTATTGGGGCTTTTGTGCGCAGACTCTTAGTCTTTCTCTGTGTGAGACCCTCTGGGTCTCAAAGGGGGGAATATATTGGATTATAAAAGTTGCATTGTTTGCTGTGTAACCAAAACTATGTAGTCAGCTTTGAACTTGCTATTTGCTAGAGAACGAAATCTTAAGAATGTAGAAGACAATGGTGTGTTAATAAGAGAAAGCTAAGAGATATGGATTATGTAGTCTGAGATTGCTATTTGCTATGCATGTATCCAATTGAATGTAGAAGGCAATGGTGTGTTAATAAGAGGAAGCTAATGCAACTAAACCAGGAGATTGCTATAAAAAATGCTATGTACAAGGATCGGTGGGCAATCAGCGACTAGCTCAATGACTATCTCAGCTTTGATTTGCAAATTAAAGTTTAATACTTCTTGAAGAATCTTCTGCGTCTCCTGGTCGTTTGTGGGGCACGAGAAACCACAACAAAGATAAGGGGAGGGAAGTTCAAGGGGGATATTAGAGGAAGGTTTTTCACTCAGAGAGTGGTTGGTGCGTGGAATGCACTGCCTGAGTCAGTACTGCAGGCAGATACACTAGTGAAGTTTAAGAGACTACTAGACAGGAATATGGAGGAATTTAAGGTGGGGGGGGGGTTATATGGGAGGCAGGGTTTGAGGGTTGGCCCAACATTGTGGGCCGAAGGGCCTGTAATGTGCTGCACTATTCTATGTTCTACGTTCTATCCCTCTCATAATTTTAAATACCTCTATCAAGTCCCCCCTCAACCTTCTACGCTCCGAAGAATAAAGACCCTAACTTGTTCAATCTTTCCCTGTAACTTAGGTGCTGAAACCCAGGTAACATTCTAGTAAATCTTCTCTGTACTCTCTCTATTTTTTTGACATCTTTCCTATAATTCAGTGACCAGAACTGTACACAATACTCCAAATTTGGCCTTACCAATGCCTTGTACAATTTTAACATTACATCCCAACTCCTATTCTCAATGCTCTGATTTATAAAGGCCAACATACCAAAAGCTTTCTTCACCACCCTATCCACATGAGATTCCACCTTCAGGGAACTATGCACCATTATTCCTAGATCACTCTGTTCTACTGCATTCTTCAATGTCCTACCATTTCCCATGTATGTCCTACTTGGATTATTCCTACCAAAATGTAGCACCTCACACTTATCAGCATTAAACTCCATCTGCCATCGCTCAGCCCACTCTTCTAAATGGCCTAAGTCTCTCTGCAAACTTTGAAAACCTACTTCATTCTCCACAACCCACCTACCTTAGTATCATCTGCATACTTACTAATCCAATTTACGAACCCATCATCCAGATCATTAATGTATATGACAAACAACATGGGACCCAGTACAGATCCCTGAGGATCTGAGTGATCTCTAGTCACCGGCCTCCAACCTGACAAACAATTATCCACCACTACTTTCTGGCATCTCCCATCCATCAACTGTTGAATCCATTTTACTATTTCAATATTAATACCTAACAACTGAACCTACCTAACTAACCTTCCATGCAGAACTTTGTCAAAGGGCTTACTGAAGTCCATATAGACATCCACTGCTTTACCCTCGTTAACTTTCCTTGTAACCTCTTCAAAAAATTCAATAAGATTTGTCAAACATGACCTTCCACGCGCAAATCTATGTTGACTGTTCCTAATCAGACCCTGCCTATCCAGATAATTATACATACCATCCCTAAGAATACTTTCCATTAATTTACCCACCACCGACGTCAAACTGACAGGCCTATAATTGCTAGGTTTACTCTTAGAACCCTTATTGACCACTCCATATCCCACAGTGTTTAAGTACTTGCCTAAACTTCTCTAAAATATTAAAATCAAACCTGCAGCCAGTTTGTTCTACACATGATAAAACTGAAGTTGCTTCTCAGGATCCCCTCAAATATTTCACGTTTTATTCTTAACCTATGACTTCTGGTTCTAGCTTTACCCAGTTAAAGTTAGTCTGTCACGAGCCTTATAGGTTTCCGTGCCGTAAAGCGACTGAGAATATGAGACTCTCTCCACCCCCAGGATAGGATGCCAGTCTATCGCAAGGTTAGCCCCCAGCATTTTGCTGGTACCCATTTTCAGCTGGGTGGACTGGAGCAATGTGTCGTTAACTGCCTTGCTCAAGGACACAACATGCTGCCTCAGCTGGGGCTCGAACTCACGACCTTCAGATCGCTAGTCTAACACCTTAGCCACTTGGCCACGCACCACAGTTCTACCCATCCTCTGGGGAAAAAGTGTACTTGTATAAACCCTATCTGTATCCTTCATAATTTTCATACCTCTGTCAAATTTCTCCTCATTCTCCTACAATTTAGGAAATAAAGACCTAAAGACCTCACAAAAGGTATTTTTTGTTGCTGTGTATCCTCATTTACAATAGAAATAACACTTCTATTTACCAGCACTACTACTGGGACTACAATTGAAACACTTGAACAAGAAACACCATGCACTCTACACCCTTTTCCTGGAATTCTCATCCTCTTCTCTACATTTCTTGCAGCTACAAGATTATTCAATCATAATCATAACTCTCTCCCCATCCCCAACCAATGCTGACTATTGCTCGAGAGCAAAATGAAAAATAAAAATTTGTGGTCTACATCACTATAGTTCTTAACCATAAATACAACTGATGAAGAGTCTGGAGGTCCATCTTTTGGTAAACCTTCCAGTGTAGTGGGTAGATATCCAGAGAAACAGTGATGAGAATCAGATAGAAAGCAATTTATGCTCTGGTGTTCTTCTCCAAAAACAGACAAAACTGCATATTTTGGCACTGCCAAAAAGTGAAACCTTGCTCAGCTCTATATGCCAGTGCAAGAGGTGGAAGGGAACACCTGGCAACATCGACAAAAGATAGTCAAATAGAAATCTATCAATATTGCACAAGGATTGGCATGTACCTCTGTTGATATTTTAATGATAGTTTCACACGTACATTTTGGAAACAAGTATTCCTTTCCAAAACACCAATGCAGCAGCCCTATATTGCAATCGGTGACAATAAACTACACTATATTTTGAAAATATGAACTTCGGATGAAAAAAAATCAATGCTTAGTTTTCCAGCCTTTGTCAGAATGAGAAAGTGGGCCCTCAACATTCCTGGAACATGATCAAGGTGGTATTTACTGGCATAAATGATCCAAGTTATTTATGCAATTCCAAAGACTATAATTTTCATTTATAAAGAAATATGCAGCAGCATGTCGTGTCAGCATTAGTATGACAAGTCTCAGATGTTTTTCATTAAAAGTAGAAAATAATAACTCAGCAGAGAAACAGGCTCTTCAGAATATCTACTCTGAGCCAACCTAGTTTTCTAGCTAGTCCCACCTACCTGCAGATGGACCATCGCTCTCCATACACCACTCCTTTATGTACCTACCCAAACTTCTCTTAAATGTTACAACTGAACACACATTTACCACCTCTATTGGCAACTCATTCCACACTCGCACCACCCTCTGAATGAAGTAGCTTCCCCTCAGATTCCCTTTAAGTACAGACAGTCCCTGAGTCGACTTACGGACAATTCGTACTTATGAACAGCCTGCCATAAAGCCTATTATATTGAAAATCCGAGTTACTGTAAATACAGATTTCTTGAAGTAGGCATCAAGGGATGCGTTATGGAACTAGAGCAGCAGATGATAGCATTTGAGAAAAAAGAAGACCGTGACCTAGGAACACAGGAACCAAAAAAGTTTCAGATCACGTTGCCGTTGACACTGGGCTGAGTGTGTGACTTTGTACTTGGCTTAAATTTTTCTCTTAATTACCCTTGTAACCATGTCTTCAAAGCGTAAATCTGATGCAAGTGCTGGTGATGCATCAAAGAAAAGGAAAGCAATCACGATTGAAAATAAACTGGAAATAATAAAGTGATTGGAAAGAGGTGAGACGCCATCGGTCATTGGAAAAGCATTAGGTTACAGTCGGTCAATGATCGGAACAATTTTAAAGGATAAAGTGAGAATAATGGAGCATGTGAAAGGCCCTACCCCAATGAAAGCTACAATTATTACTAAGCAACGCAGTGGGTTTATTATTGAAATGGAAAGGCTATTGATAATTTGGTTAGACGATCAAAATCAGCGTAATATTCTTATTAGCCTTACTTTATTGCAAGAAAAGGCTCGAAGCCTTTTCAATAATTTAAGAGCTGCACATACAGCAAGTGAAGCATACAGCATGATGAAAAATTTGTTGTGAGTAGGGGTTGGTTCAATCGTTTCAAAGTGAGGGCAAATTTACATAATATTAAAGTGCGAGGTGAAGCAGCGAGTGCTGATTTAAGTACTGCGAGTGATTATTGAGGAGGCAGGTTATTTGCCAGACCAAATATTTAATGTAAATGAGACTGGCTTATTTTGGAAAAAAAATGCCTGAAAGGACCTACATTTCAAAAGAGGAAATAAGTGCACCAGGGCATAAGGCATCGAAGGATAGGCTAACATTATTGTTTGGAGGTAACTCATCCGGGGATTTCAAGCTCAAGCTTTTGCTTGTGTATAGTTCCCTAATTTGAAGAGCACTTCGCCATATCATTAAGGCATCTCTTCCCATTATTTGGAAGGCATATTCAAAGGCTTGGGTTACAACTGCCGTCTTTGAAGATTGGCTCTTGAACCATTTTGTTCCTGCTGTTGAACGCTATTGCTTGGCCAAGAAAATTCCTTTCAAGATTCTCCTTGTGTTTGTCAACACACCTGGACATCCAAGCACTTTAAATGACCTTCACCCCAATGTAAAAGTCATATTTTTACCTCTTAACACCACATCGCTACTTCAGCCAATGGATCAGGGAGTCATAGCCTCCTTTAAGGCCTATTATTTATGACGGACCTTCTCACAAGCAGTCAGGGCTACCCAAGATGATGTGATGAGCTTAAGGGAGTTCTGGAGGGATTATAACATCTATGATGCCATCAAAAATATTGTTGATTCTTGGGATGAAGTGAAGCAGTCAAATATGAAAGGAGTGTGGTTTAAATTGTGCCCCCAGTTTGTGCATGCTTCTCAGGGATTTACAGCTGACATCGCCAAAGCCAGGCAAGCTGTGGTTGATATTGGTAATGAACTGCAGTTAGACATCAGTGAAAATGATGTTGCAGAGTTGCTTGACTCCCATGCCAAAGAACTGACCAATGAAGACCTTATGGAACCAGAGCAGCACATGATAGCGTGTGAGAAAAAAAAACTGTGACCTAGGAACACCAGAACCGAAAAAGTTTGTGACGAAAAGGTTACCTGAAGCCTTTCGTCTCATTGAAGCAGGGATGGCAAAGTTAGAGGAGCAAGATCCTAATACAGGGAGGTTCACCAAAGTTTACCATGCAGTTACCGAGAACCGTAGCTGCTACAAGGCCATTTATGACAAAAAAAAAGCTCTGAACGAGTGTCCCTTGATGCCTTCTTCAAGAAATTGACCTCAGTGGTAAACCTGCCCGCTCCAGCAGCAGAATCAAAAACTGACTCTCCAGCACCAGGTCCATCATAATGTTACCTCACAAACTATTCAATCCAGGGATCATTGTCATGAACCTCGCTTGAACACTCTCAAGTTTCAGCGCATCCTTTCTGTTCCCAATACTCCACTGAGGCATCACTACTGTCTTATAAAGTCTCAGTATTACATCCTTGGCTTTATATTCTAGTCATTTTGAAATGAATGCTAACATTATACAGGTCGACCTTCACTAATCCGACTACCTGTAATCCGGTTTCTTTGATAATCCAGCACTGATTTCAAATTTTCTGCGCAACTGTAATTTCAAATTTCCTGGGCCACCGTATCAATCTGCTGTGCATTCTTTTGGTTGCGCTAGATCTGTTCACGTATTGGCGCGCTCTTGTAAGCACAGACGCGATTCCTGCTTGTTTTCCTGCATTTATTAATATAATTTGCGTGAGGCGCGGCCGCCCAGAACCCGCCCGTCTCACCTACCAGCAGCAAGGGAGTTGGCACGCGCTAGGTTGCTCTGCCTTCTCACCCGCCTGCCGGCAGTCATGCACTATCCTCCAGCATCGCCTGGCTGGCGCTCCGTTTTCTTCTGCCTAAGACCTCAGATCAGACGTGGTGACCCACTGAATTTAAGCAGATTACTAAGTGGAGGAAAAAAACTAACGAGGATTCCCGCAGCAGCTGCCAGTGAAGAGGGATGTGCCCAGCGCCGAATCCTCGGCTGCCTGGCTGTCACGTAAAATGTGGCATATAGAAGACCTCCTTTCTCTGACTTCTGATTCTGCTCACCCAGATGTGCTGCCACCATCAGCAACAGTTTCTGAAGAAACTGCTGTGCCAGTTTTAGCACCAGTTCCTGGTGCTTCACTCATTTTTCAAGATGAAGATGTTGATGATTCTGACAACCCCACATTTGCAGACATGTAACATTGCCTGAAGGTATATCAAACATCTCACTTTAGAAGCGTTAAGTGCTCAACTGTACCCTTTACTTTATCTTTATCTGCGCCTGTACGGTATATTACTTTATTAAAATTTCACTTGCTACTCATTTAATATTTCTGTTTCATTATTATCTAACTTGTACTGATTTACATGATATTTTAAAGGTATGAGGAGGCGGTTAGCTTTTGGTTAATGTGGTCCTTCTGTAATTTGGCATTTTCACTAATCCAGCACTCCTCAGGTCTCAATGATGCCAGATTATAGAAGGTCGACTTTCCTCGCCACAGACTCAACCTGTAAATTAACCCTTAAGGAATCCTGCACAGGGACTCCCAAGTCCCTTTGCATCTCAGTTTTCTCTATTTTCTCTCCATTTAGAAAGTAGTCAACCCTTTCATTTCTTCTACCACAGTACATGATCATACACTTCCCACACTGTTCTATCTGCCACTTCTTTGCCCATTTTCCTAATCTGTCCAAGTCCACCTGCGGCCTACTTCCTCAAAACTACCTGCTTCTCCGCCCATTTTCATCCAAACCATTGACATATGACCTCTAAAGAATCAGTCCCAACACAGACCCTTCAAACACCACAACACAGACCCTGTCAAACACTAGTCACTGGCAGCCAGCCAGAAAAGGCTCCCTTTATTCCCACTCTTTGCCTCCTGCCAATGAACCACTGCTTTATCCATGCTGGCATCTTTTCTGCAATACCATAGGCTTGTAGCTTGTTAAGCAGCCTCATGTGTGGCACTTTGTCAAAGGCCTTCTGAAAATCTAAGTACACAACAACAGATGCTCCATTGTCTATCCTGCTTGTTATTTCTTCAAAGAATTCCAACAGATTTGTCAGGAAAAAATTTTCCCCTTGAGGAAATCATGCTGACTACAGCTTCCTTTTATTACGTGCCCCCAAGTACCACAAAATCACATGCTTTATAATCGGCTCCAACCACTGAGGTCAGGTTAATTGGCCTATAGTTTCCTTTCTTCTGCCTCTCTCCCTTCTTGAAGAGTAAGGTGACATTTTCAATTTTCCAGTTTCTGGAACTCATACCACCAAAGAGCTTAGACAATGCCCCAAATGCATAATGCAAAACTGAAAGGACAAATTAAAATGCTTAGTAAGAAGCAGCTAATTTTTGAGCAACCAATTGATTACTGTCAAATCATGTAAATAGCTTAACTGTACTTGGACTGAAAAAGCCTCTATTATACATATTTGTAGTGGTGTTTTCTAAACCGCATGTTTTTATGGCATGACTCTTGATATATTGTTATTCCCAAACACTTCAGTTAAATGAAAGTTGTTACCCTCACTAACTGATGTTCTGTTTATAAATCTATCTCTGTCTATATGCTCTTGCAAGCAACAGTAGAAAATACCTCATAGGCACTAGGCTTGTGTTTTAGGAAGCCAGCTTTAAGACCTGTGAGTGCAACATAATGATGTGAAACTCGAGATCAATTTGCACAGAGCTTTGTACAATTGAAAACTGAAACTTCACATCAGTCCCACTGACTCCAGGGAATGCCTGGACCATTACTGCTCAAAGTAGTCACCAGAAAGGAGAATTTAGAAAGTCCTGTGTGAATGGTGGAAAGAGCATTCCCCAAACCACCTATTTACCCAATTTGTCTGGCATCCCCTGCCCATCTATGGACAAATTTGCAAAAATCTGTAAAGTAAAAGAAAAATCACTGCACTCACCAAAGCATCTATGAGAACCTCTGCTCCTTCTTCACTCTCATGCAGGGTGTCTATATCTGTAAGCTCCTGCAGCAAGTCAACCACCGCAATGGAAACATGTAGCAATTTGTTAAAGATCATTCAACACGTTTAAAAATCTGCACACAAACAACACTATTAAACAATAACATTCATTTTGTTAGCATTACTCAACAGAACAAGCTGATGATCAGGAAACCAAAAAGTTGTTGATGCTGAAACTCTGCAATTTCTCAGCATTTGAGGAAAGAAAAAGAGTTAACATTCGAGAAAAAAGATCCTTTATCAAACCGAATCATTAACACCATTCTTTTTCCACAGATGCTGACTGACTTGCTTTTTGTTTCTGACAGGTTTGTTTTGCTGAAGGGCAGGGGGGTACTGTACATTGGGGAGAAAATAAAATTACGCAGATCGCCACCCCCAGTTTCTAGCACTCAGCTGCACACTATCAAAGTCAATTACAAACCAACTCTTGCACCATTGAGAAGTGGGAGAAAATCAGAACACCTACAGAAATCCCATAGACATGGGGAGAACATGAAAACCGTGCAGACAGCAGGATTGAACACATTTCTATGGTGCTGGCATGCAAAAAGTTTCATATCATTAAAGTTCCTACCAGATATAATCACATTACCTTTATCATGTCCGAACCATTTGAAAATCATGCTTGCTTTTATTAATTGAAGAACTGAGTTCAAAAGTCATGAAATTATATTGCAGCTTTATAAAAATAGTTAGACCACATCTGGAGTGCTACATATAGCTTTGGCCACCCCGTTATAGGAAATATGTCAAGGCTTTGGAGAGGGTACAGAAGAGGTTTAGTGGGAAGCTGTCTGAATTAGAGGGCACATGCTATGAGAAGTTGAACAAGCTTGGGTTGTTTCCTCTGGAACAGCAGAGGCTGAGGGGAGATTAGATAGAGACCCATAAGATTATGCAGTATCTCTTTCTTAGGGTTGAGATGTATAATACTAGAGGGCATACATTTAAGCTGAGAAGCGGTCATTTTAAAGGTTGTTTTTAAATACACAGAGTGGTGGTGGATGCAGATACATTAGGGACCTTTAAAAGGTATTTAGATAGGCACATGAATGTGAGGAAAATGGAAGGATTATGAACATTGTGTAGGTATGAGGGATTAGTTGATCATTTGATTACTAATTTATTTGGTTTGGTATAACATTGTGGGCCAAAGAGCCTGCTCCTGTGTTATACTGTTCTATGTAAATCCAGAATGTCACAAAAGTTGGGTTTTCTCATTGATTTCCACATTATAAGTTATGAGATTTTTATTTTAAAAAAAGATAACATTTTATGAAAACACAATTATCTTACCGCTTGGAAGGTTTCATTGTTAAATAACAAATTGTTGAAATATATTTAAAAAAACTTCTTATTCTAAAAAACTTCCTATTGTCCTCATTAATCTCACCAGCAAACACAAAAATATTCCATGGGTAAAACCAGATAACACTTGGAAAAATATTAAGGCAGATTGCAGTAATTTTGGTCAATAAAAAGAAGGGAATTTATTTTGTACATGTAAAAATTATTGCAGAAAAGCTGCTTGGGTTATTAAAAATAAATTAGTTGCAGGACACATACATCTGCTTAGCAAATATGACCATGTGTATCTCCTGAGCCACATATTATTATAAATTTACATTCAGTGGCCGCTTTATTGGGTGTATCTATACACCTGCTTATTAATACAAATTACTGGATTTCACCTGACGGAACCGGTCTACTGATGATGCCATAGCCACAGCACTCCATATTGTCCTCATACTGTCCTCCCGTACTCCAACATCACCTCCCGTCCAAACCCACCCCTACTCCAATACCACCTCCCGTCCAACCCCACCCCTACTCCAACAACACCTGCTGTCCAACCGCACCCCTACTACAACTTCACCTCCCGTCCAACCCCACCCCTACTCCAACAACACCTGCTGTCCAACCGCACCCCTACTACAACTTCACCTCCCGTCCAACCCCACCCCTACTCCAACCAGACCTGCCGTCCGACCCCACCTCTACTCCAACACCTCCGTCAAATCCACCCCTATTCCAACAGCACCTCCCGTCTAACCCCACTCCTACTCCAACATCACCGCCCGTCCAACCCCACCCCTACTCCAACTGCACCTCCTGTCCAACCCCACCCCTACACCAACATCACATCCCGTCCAATACCACCCCTACTCCAACAGCACCTCCCGTCCAACTCAACCCCTACTCAAACCAGACCTGCAATCTAACGCCACCACTACTCCAACAAGATCTCCGTCATATCCACCCCTACTCCAACAGCACCTCCCGTCCAACCCCACCCATGCACCAACCAGACCTGGCGTCCAACCCCAACTGTACTCCAACAGAACCTCCTGTCCAAACACACCCCTACTCCAACATCAACTCCCGTCCAACCCCACCCCTACTCCAACATCACCTCCGTACAACCAAACCCCTACTCCAGCATCACCTCCGTCCAACCCCACCCCTACTCCAACATCACCTCCCGTCCAACCACACCCCTACTCGAACATCACCTCCGTCCATCCCCACCACTTCTCCAACATCACCTCCGTACAACCACACCCCTACTCAAACCTCCCGTCCAACCCAACCACCTACTCCAACAACACCTCCCGTCTTCTTATGTAGAGAAGGATGTTGGAGAAGAGGGATGTGTATGTTAGAATGCTGTTCCTGGACTACAGTTCAGCATTCAACATCATACTTCCCTCCAGA
This sequence comes from Hypanus sabinus, assembly GCF_030144855.1. Lineage (NCBI taxonomy): Eukaryota > Metazoa > Chordata > Chondrichthyes > Myliobatiformes > Dasyatidae > Hypanus > Hypanus sabinus. The sequence goes on along the minus strand of NC_082714.1, from coordinate 74,288,844 downwards.
CTTGACAGGAAGCTCAGAGACCTCGGCCTGCACCCCACCTTGTGTAGCTCGATCCTAGACTTCTCATCAGATGGGCTCCCTCACCTCTGCCCCTCAAGACAGATGCCCCCCCCCTCAGGGTTGTGTCCTGAGTCCCTCCTCTACTCCCTTTACACCTATGACTGTGCTGCCACACACAGCTTCAATCTGCTGATCAGATTTGCAGCTGACACAGCTTTCATTGGCCTTATTTCTAGAGGTGATAAGACAGCTTGCAGAGGGGAGGTTAACACTCTGACACAGTGGCGTCAAGGTAACAACCTCTTCCTCAATGTCCAGAACACAAAAGAGCTGATTGTGGATGACAGGCTCACCCCAATCAACATCAATGGGACTGCACTTGAGAGAGTGAGTAGTTTCAAGTTCCTCAGTATACACATCACCGAAGATCTCACCTGGACTGCACACACTAGCCTTGTGGCAAAAAAGGTATAACAGCATCTCTCCCACCTCAGATGACTAAAGAAGTTCAGCATAGGCCCCCATATCCTCAAGTCCTTCTACAGGTGCACCATTGAGAGCATCCTCACTGGCTATAGCACTGCCTGGTAGAGGAACTGCATTAACCTTGAACAATGGGCACTGCAGAGAGTGGAACAGACAGCCCAGTGCATCTGTGGATGTGAACTTCCCTCCACTGAGGACATTTACAGCAGCAGGTGTGTACAAAAGGCCTGGGAGATCATCAGGGACACTAGTCACCCCAACCATAAACTGCTTCAGTTGCTTCTGTCTGGCAAACGGTACCATGGCATTAAAGCCAGGACCAAATGGCTACTGGACAGCTTCTTTCCTCAAGCCATTAAACTTATAAATTCACATGCCTGTACATTGTGACGGAACCACAATGCAAAGAGTTTTACTCCCTCACATTGTAGGATGGATGTAAGTTTTAAATAAATAAATTCAAATTCAATCTAGTCAGACAATCATGTGGCAACAACTCAATGTGCAACAGTACCAGACATGATCAAGATGCTCAGGCCAAACATCAGAATGGGGAAGAAATGTGATCCAAGTGGCTTTGATCATGGAATAATTGTTGGTACCCGAAGAGCTGGTTTGAGTATCTTAGGAACTGCTGATCTCATGGGATTTTCATGTACAATAGTCTCTAGAGTTTACAGAGAATTGTGCAAATAACAAAATACATCTGGTGAGCAGCACTTCAGTGGGTGAAAATGCCTCGTTATTGAGAGACGTCAGAGGAGTATGGCCTGACTGGTTCAAGCTGATAGGAAGGTGACAGTGACTCAAATAACATGTTACAACAGTGGTGTGCAGAAGAGTGTCTCTGAATGCACAACATGTCAAACCTTGAAGTGGATGGGCTAATATTAGCAGAGGACCATAAACATATACAGGAGGTGCATATAAAATGGCCACCAAGTGCATGTCATGAACAAGTTCAGTTCCTTAAGGTATAAAAAGAAGATGGCAGATGCACATCATTAAGTTCTGAACAGTTTTATTAAACTAGCATTGAAAGGATATCAGTATTTTCATGGCCAAGAAGACCAATCAGGGACTGAACAGCATTGAGTTCCACAAGTAAGTGATACAGGTCTGGCATAGTGGCAATCACATGCATCTCCTGTATTATATCATTTAAATCCAACTCCGACTCCATGAACCTACAAAGTAAACAGAAAATAACTGTTAAAATATTTTAGTGGCATGAAGTTTTCAGTAACTGGTTGAATTTTTTGTTTTAGGCAATTATTTTAACAACCAGTTCCATAAGTTTAACCATAATGATCAAAGGAAGGTAAGGCCACTGGCTCTGTGAGAAGAGTTTTGGACAGAAGAACGTGCACAAAGCAAGCTGCAAAGAGTCAAAGGTTCTCTAAATCCAGACCAATACATTGCTCAATTTCCACTACCATTTCACCAATCACATTCTGATTCTGGACACACACTATTTATACAGCACATTGAAAACAGATATAATATTGACGTTATGCATTTGAGAAGCAAACGACTCCATGTAATTAAAGCAATTATAATTATTGATCTCTTTGTACATGAGATAGGAGTGTATTATGCACTGCAGCAATGATGAAGGGAATTCCAAAATGGAATGTGCAGATGGCTGAAGCATTAAAGTGCTGAGTATTATTAGGGGAAAAATACAATAGTCCAGAGCATCAGCCACCCTATTTACCAAACATAGTAAGGCTTAAAATAAACAAGTACTTCTCCATCCTCATGAAAACTGGGTACATATATGACATTAAACAAAAGCCAAAATGTTTTCCTATGTTAGTAACATTTGTCATAATTTCTTGCTTTCAGTCACGTGGACTTTATATTTTGAAGATAGTGGTTTGTAATTTGGAAATATCTTTGAGTTTAATGCCCAGTATGTTGTATTCAAAATTATCTGTGTGGGTGTTTAGAGAGCTGTCTGTGAGCATATGTACAGACATATATTGAAAATTCTGACACACTTAAAGATCAGAATTAAACTGGTGCCTTGCTAGATGCTAGAACTAGGATCAAACAGTACAGTGTTTTCAAACAAGTGGTCTCAAGATAAAAGTATTTTTTGGGTAGTTTTGCCAACTACCCAAAAAATCTCAGCAAACATTAAATCATTGGCACTTAAGAAATTATTAATGGCAAAATACAAACAATTGTGTTTGTAAATTAAGTGAAAAACATAGCTAGGTAAAAAGCATAGTTAGCTGCTGTGGGTAATTCTGCTTGCTGTTATCACCCACAAAAATCACAGAATGATTTCTTTTTGCTGGTGTTCCATCACTGACTGATAAGTCAATTAAAACTGCTGTACCACACAGGTGATATGGAACACAAGCCATCAGTTATCATTATAGACAATCAATAAACAATGCACACACTGTACATTGCACTGTTACTGTTGACAAAGGTCTTGCAGTATAAAACATCAAAGAATATAATGCAAAACCCCACTTTCTTTATCCGTTTAGGTTAAATATTTGAGGTTTGATAAGAAAAGTAAAGCACTTGCTTCTCTGGGTTCTCTGGGAACTTGATACGGAGCTCCTGATTTTTATAGGCCCTTTTTTCAAATGTCAGGATCATCTTCTTCACTGAGCTTTCATCCAAAGGTTCAGCCTGAAGCAAAAGAAACATTGTTAACCACTAAAGAAACATTTGTTTCTCTGCATTTAAAGTCGAGATCATGCTTCAAGTGAAGTCGCTTTTACTGTCATTTCAACCATAACTGCTGGTACAGTACACAGTAAAAACGAAACAACGTTCCTCCAGTACCATGGTGCAACGTGAAACAGCACAAATCTACACTAGGCTACCTGAAACAACACAAAACTACACAAGACTTCAGACCTACACGGGACTACATAAAGTGCATAAAACAGTGCAAGACATTACAATAATTAATAAACAATACAATAGACACAGTAAAGGGCAAAGTACAATAATAAATGATGTAAATGTAAACAATGTTTTAGCAGGAATTGAAAAAGAAATGAGCAAAAATTACAAAGGGAGTGGTGTGGGGGGAGAGGGGGAGAGAGAGGAGGAGGACAGAGAGGGAGGTAGAGAGAGGGGAGGGGGAGGTGGACAGGGAGGGGGAGAGAGAGTGTGTGTGTGTATGTTTTTTGTTTTTTTCATTGGTTTTTTTTATGCATTTTCTACATCACTACAGATAGGAAAAAACCCCAAACCAAAATGAAGAAAATTAATACAGTGCAAAAATTAACATACAATATAATACAAAAAAGATAATCGAGAAAGCACCCAAATTGAAGTCATGTAAAGTTAGTATCCTCCCCAAGCCCCGCAACAAAAAAACTCCAGACCAACCACAACACAATTGAGAGAATATAAATCAGGTCATTCAAACCCCCAAAACTGTAAATACACTTGAAAACAGAAGATAATAATGCCTACTACCAAAAAAAGAGCTGAAAGCAAGGGACTGAAAAAAAAACCTTAATTAAGAGGAAGGTTATGAAAGCACTCAATAAAAGGTCCCCAGACCTTATGGAACTTTATATCCGAATTAAGAACAGAATAATGAATTTTTTCAAGGTCTAAGCAGGACATAATATCATTAAGGCATTGAGCATGCGTGGGTGGGGCAACATCTCTCCATCTAAGGAGGATTAAACGTCTAGCCAGGAGAGAAGCAAAAGATAATATTCAACACTTAGTCGAACTCAAACGTATATCTGTCTCACCCAAAAAAACCAAACAAAGCAATTAAAGGGTTAGGTTCTAAGTGGTGATTCAGAATATAGGATAAAGTTATGAAGACATCTTTCCAAAATTTTTCTAAGCTAGGACAGGACCAGTACATATGAATAAGAGAGGCCTCGCCCCTTTGCATTTATCACAAAGAGGACTAATATTAGGGTAAAATCGAGATAATTTAGATTTAGACATATGGACTCTATGAACAATCTTAAACCGTAAAAGGCAATGGCGAGCACAAAGACAGGTTGAATTAACCGATTTGAGAATCGAGTCCCAAGTCTCATCAGATAAAGAGATATTTCAATCATGCTCCTAAGCCATTCTAATTTTATCCACAGGGGCACACCGTAAGAATGCTAATTTATCACAAATAAATGATATTAAACCTTTACCCAGTGGATTAATAGAAAGAAATAAATCCATAACATTTTTCTCAGGCATTTCAGGGAAGTTAGGAATTAAAGGATTAATAAAGTGTCTAATTTGGAGATATCTAAAAAAAATGGGCATTAGGCAGATTGAACTTAGCAGAGAGCTGTTGAAAAGATGCGAAGCGATTATCAGTAAAAAGATCTTCAAAATGTCTAATGCCCTTCCTATACTAATCATGGAATGTTGAATCATACATAGTAGGTAAAAAAAGGTGATTATGTAAGATAGGACTAGAAGAGGAAAAACCATAGAAACCATAAAATTTCCTAAACTGAGCCCATATTCACAAAGTGTGTCTAACAAGAGGATTAACAATTAATCTAGACAAACTACTAAGGAGTACAGAGCCAAGAAGTGCAGAAATAGATAAATCTTTAGTGGAGCTCAACTCCATTGCCACCCAATTAGGGCACTCGGATTGGCTATGGAAAAAAGACCAAAAGGTAGCACAACGTATATTGGCTGCCCAATAATATAAACGAAAATTAGGTAAGGCCATGCCACCCTCTTTTTTAGATTTTTGGAGATAAACTTTATTAATTCTGGAACGCTTACTCTTCCACAGATAAGACAAAATAATAGAGTCTAAGGAATCAAAACAAGTTTTAGGAATAAAAATTGGGATTGATTGAAATAAATATAAAAATTTAGGGAGAACATACATTTTAACAACATTAATACGACCTACCAAATACATAGATAGAGGTGACCATTGTGACAGACTCCGTTTTGTAGTATATAAAAGATTGGCAAAATTTTCACGAAAAAGATCTTTAAACTTCCTTGTAACTGTAATCCCAAGATAAGTAAATTGATTATGAACTACTTAAAAGGGAGGTCACGACATACTAATTCTTGTGCTTCTTTATTAATTGGGAAAAGTTCACTCTTATGTAAGTTAAGTTTATAGCCAGAAAACTGGCTAAACTGATCAAGAAGTGAGAACATTGTAGGTAAGGATGTAGACGGATTTGAAAGAAAAAGTAATAAGTCATCAGCATAAAGAGAAACTTTATACTCAACACCCCCCCTCCAAATCCCGGTCAATTCAGGACAGCTTCGATATGCTATCGCCAAAGGTTCTATAGCCAAATCAAAGAGAAAGGGACTTAAAGGGCATCTTTGACGGGTGCCACATTTGAGGTTAAATAACTGGGATTTCTGAAAATTAGTCAAAACAGAGGCAATAGGACACAGATACAGCAATTTGATCCAAGAGATAAAACTTTGACCGAAGTCAATTTTTTCTAAAACTGCAAAAAGGTAGTTCCACTCTATATGATCAAGTGCTTTCTCTGCATCGAGGGAAATAACACATTCAGGAATCCCAGTTGAAGGTATGTGTGTTTGTATGTGTTGGTGTCAGACTAGACTCTGGTAGTTGAGGAGTCTAATGGCTTGAGGGAAGAAACTGTTACACAGTCTGGTCATGAGTCACAGTCAAAGCTTGTGCTCTTTTACATTGGACCATTTAGGAATACACACCCACACTCTTCCAACAGATGCCAACAAGTTGCCACAGACAGCCTAGGTGGCACACTGTGTGTTGCATTTTTATCCTCAATTGTTAGAACTTAGTAGAATAATCTAGGCAAGTCAAGAGTGCTTCATTACATTTCAAACTTGTGCCTCATAAATGTGCAGAATTTGGGGTGTCAGGTAGGTCACCCAGCAACTGAATGGCTCTTGTAGCTGCAATGTTTATTTCAGCTGAACTTCTGGTCACCAGGACGTTGATGGACGGGTACACAACTATGGTAATTCCATTAATTTCAAGAATAGATGTCATCTTGTTGGAGAGGGATACCTTTGTAGTATGAATCACTCTTCCAAGTGACCAAATCTTAAAGGACATCACTGATTCTTCAAAGCTCGTTCAAATTCTAGAGCAATCTCAGAGCAATAAATTCCAGAGGTTTAAAACAAAAAGCAGCTCCAATTCATCTCTGCAAGAATGATTAAAGGGACACGATATTGGTCTTGGCAGTAAAGTATATCATTTCAATATAAATAAGAATGACAGGACAGATCAGTTTTCATATTCAGGAGAATGATGGAAACTTGAATTGCATAACATATGAAGTTTTCTGGGTAACACACACAAAATGCTGGAGGAACTCAGCAGGCCAGGAAGCATTCTGGGAATCAACTGAAATTTTCAAGACTAAGATAGTAAGGCTTTTAATGGATAATGGTGTCAGATAAAATAATAAAGAGTTAAAAATTCAAATTTCAAAGTAAATTTATTATCAAAATACGTAACCATATACAACTCTCCTCCAAGAGGACCACAGTCTGACATGGTTTGGAAGCTTGCATGCTTCAATGACCCAGAGTTTGGCTCTTGGTAGGATCACCAATGAAAAACAAGTCAAAGGGTTGAGGCCAGACTAAGAGTGGTCCACTGTTCCTCCAGGTTTTGGGGTTCAGCTCAGGGCCAACAACCCTGAAGGTAAACAGAAACAGCAATGAAGAATCCTTCTACATCTGAGTAGCCAAGGACAGACAGAGATGAAGGACCTTCATTGATGCACTAAACACAATTAGCATAACATACAATATGTAATATACAACCCTGAGATTCATTTTTTGTGGGCATACTTAGTAGATCCAAGAAATAATCAAATCATGAAAGACCACACCCAACAGGTTGGGCAAACAACCAATGTGCAAAAGACAACAAAAGGAAAAATAATAATAAATATATAAGCAACAAATACCAAGAACATGAGATGAAGAGTCCTTGAAAGTGGGTCTATAGATTGGGGGAACAGTTCAGTGATGAAGCAAGTGAAGTTGAGTGAATTTATCTCCACTGGTTCTACAGCCTGATGGTTGAGGGGTAATAACTGTTTTTGAACATGGTGGGCAAGGTTCTGAGGCTCCTGTACCTTCTTCCTGATGACAGCAGTGAGAAAAGAGCATGGTCTTGGTGGTGGCGGTCTTTGATGAGGGGTGCTATTTTCCTGCGACAGCACTTCCTGTATTATGCTCACTGGTGGGAGGGGTTTACCCATTGTTGACCTTGTCGTATCCACTACTTTTTGTAGGGTTTTCTATTCAAGGGCATTGGTGTTTCCATACCATGCTGTGATGCAACCAGTCGATACACTCTCCACTACACATCTATAATAGTTTGTCATGGTTTTCAATGTCATGCTGAATCTTCGTAAACTTCTGAGGAAGCAGAGGCTCTGCTATGCTTTCTTCGTAACAGCACTTAGATGCTGGGCAGATCCTCTAAAATGGTAACACAGAGGAATTTAAAGTTGCTGTGACCCTCTCCTGATTCCCCCGGTGAGGACTGGTTCATGAATGTCTGGTTTCCTTCTCCTGAAGACAACAAGCAGATCTTGATTTAATTTTATCTAGTAAAATAGCAGATGTGTCTTTGGGTCAGAGCAACTTTCTGTTCCTATGAAAATTAAATATAAACCAATTTCCAAATTTTCCTTTTTAAGTTTCAAATGCAAAGTACCAGAGAAAACAGGGAAACAAAAATGAACCAGTAATTATAATGTAGCAATGTAACAGAAATGTGGCAGCAATGCAGCTAGAAATGCCAATTAAAAATAATTGAGAATAAAACATCCAGGAGAGAGAAAGAAACAACCAAATTAGAGGAAGTATCAAGCCAGTATAACAGGTGGTTAAATAGATGGGCAATTATTTCTTACAATCCACTTCTCATAAAATAGAGTTTCCAACTATGGAAACTAATAACTTACAATCTCTGATCCAATTTCTTTCTATACGCACCTGATTAAATTCTGAAACTATCTATTACATCAATCTGTATGCCAGGGGTGGGCGAGTATCAGGAAGCAGCAGGGAAAAGTGCTTGGCAAACTCAAAGGTCTTAAGGTGGATAAGTCACTTGGACGAGATGGACTACGTGCCAGCATCCTGAGAGAGGCTGCTGAAGAGATAACGAATGAATTGGTCATGATCTTTCAAGAGTGGTCCCAGAGGACCAGAAGATTGCAAATGTCACACCACTCTTTAAGAATGGAAGAAGACAAAAGACAATCTCAGTGGTTGGTTAAGTGTTTATAAAGGACGAGGTTTCGAGGTAATTGGAGACTAATGGTTAAGTCAGCCAAAGTCAGCATGGTTTCTGTAAAAGGAAATCTTGCCTGACAAATCCGTTAAAATTCTTCCAAGAATTAACAAGAAGGGTGGACAAATGAAAGGTAGTGAATGTCATTTACTTAGACTTTCAGAAGGTATTTGATAAGGTGCCACACAAGGTTGCTTAACAAGATAAAATCCTGTGGTGTTTCAGGAAATATACCAGCATGGATAGAGGAATGGCTGACAGGCAGGAGGCAGCAAGTGGGAATAAAGGGGGCCTTTTCTGATTGGTTGCCAATGACTAGCAGTGATCCTCAGGGGTCAATATTGGGACTGCTACTTTTCACAGTGATGGTCAATTCATGGCTTTGTGGCAAAGTTTGCAGATACTACAAAGATAGGAAGGGATAGGTAGTCCTGAGGAAGCAATTGGAGCAGCACTTAGACAAATGGGCAAAAAAGTGGCAGATGGAATTCAGTCAACACACACAAAATGCTGGTGGAACACAGCAGGCCAGGCAGCATCTATAAGGAGAAGCACTGTCGATGTTTCGGGCCGAGACCCTTCGTCAGGACTAACTGAAAGGAAAGGTATTAAGAGATTTTAAAGTAGTGGAGGGAGGGGGAAATGTGAAATGATAGGAGAAGACCGGAGGGGGTGGGATGAAGCTAAGAGCTGGAAAGATGATTGGCGAAAGTGATACAGAGCTGGAGAAGGGAAAGGATCATGGGACGGGAGGCCTCGGGAGAAAGAAAGTGGGGGGGGGGGAGCACCAGAGGGAGATGGAGAACAGGCAGAGTGATGGGCAGAGAGAGAGAAAAAAAACAAACAACTAAATATGTCAGGGATGGGGTAAGCAGGGGAGGAGGGGCATTAACAGAAGTTAGAGAAGTCAATGTTAATGCCATCAGGTTGGAGGCTACCCAGCCAGTATATAAGGTGTTGTTCCTCCAACCTGAGTGTGGCTTCATCTTGACAGTAGAGGAGGCCATGGATAGACATATCAGAATGGGAATGGGATGTGGAATTAAAATGTGTGGCCACTGGGAGATCCTGCTTTCTCTAGCGGACTGAGCGTAGGTGTTCAGCGAAACATTCTCCCAGTCCCGTGTTTGCAGGTGGAATTCAGTGTTGGGTAATATATGATAATGCATTTTGGTAAACAGAGAAACCTAGAAAATCTACAGCACAATACAGGCCCTTCGGCCCACAAAGTTGTGCTGAACATGTCCCTACCTGAGAAATTACTAGGCTTACCCATAGCCCTCTATTTTTCTAAGCTCCATGTACCTATCCAAAAGACTCTCAAAAGACCCTATCGTACCCGCCTCCTCCACTGTTGCCAGCAGCCCATTCCACGCACTCACCACTCTTTGAATAAAAAACTTACCCCTGACATCGCCTTTGTACCTACTCCCCAGCACCTTAAACCTGTGTCCTCTTGTGGCAACCATTTCATCCCTGGGAAAAAGCCTCTGACTATCCACACAAACAATGCCTCTCATCATCTTAGATATCTCTATCAGGTCACCTCTCATCCTCTGTTACTCCAAGGAGAAAAGGCCAAGTTCACTCAACCTATTCTCATAAGGCATGCTCCCCAATCCAGACAACATCCTTGTAAATCTTCTCTGCACCCTTTCTATGGCTTCCACATCCTTCCTGCAGTGAGGCGACCAGAACTGAGCACAGTACTGCAAGTGGGGTCTGACCAGGGTCCTATATAGCTGCAACATTACTTCTCAGCTCCTAAATTCAATTCCACGATTGATGAAGGCCAATACACCGTATTCCTTCTTAACCACTGAGTCAACCTGCGCAGCTGTTTGATCGTCCTATGGACTTGGACCCCAAGATCCCTCTGATCCTCCACACTGCCAAGAGTCTTACCATTAATACTATATTCTGCCATCATATTTGACCTACCAAAATGAACCACCTCACACCTATCTGGGTTGAACTCCACCTGCCACTTCTCAGCCCAGTTTTGCATCCTATCAATGTCCTGCTGTAACCTCTGACAGCCCTCCACACTATCCACAACACCTCCAACCTTAGTGTCATCAACAAACTTACAAACCCATCCCTCCATTTCCTCATCCAGGTCATTTATAAAAATCACGAAGAGTAAGGGTCCCAGAACAGATTGCTGAGGCACACCACTGGTCACCGACCTCCATGCAGAATATGACCTGTCGACAACCACTCTTTGCCTTCTGTGGGCAAGCCAGTTCTAGATCCACAAAGCAATGTCCCCTTGGATCCCATGGGGTACCTTATCAAATGCCTTGCTGAAATCAATATACACTACATCGACTACTCTTCCTTCATCAATGTGTTTAGTCACATCCTCAAAAAATTCAATCAGGCTCGTAAGGCAAGAATTGCCCGACAAAGCCATGCTGACTATTCCTAATCATATTATACCTCTCCAAATGTTTATAAATCTTGCCTCTCAGGATCTTCTCCATCAACTTGCCAACCGCTGAGGTAAGACTCGCTGGTATATAATTTCCCGGGCTATCTCAACTCCCTTTCTTGAATAAAGGAACAACACTCGCAACCCTCCAGTCCTCTGGAACCTCTCCAGTCCCATGGATGATGCAAATATCATCGTCAGAGGCTCAACAATCTCCTCCCTCGCCTCCCACAATAGCCTGGTGTACATCTCATCCGGTCCCGGCGACTTATCCAACTTGATGCTTTCCAAAAGCTCCAGCACATCCTGTTTCTTAATATCTACATATCCACAAGCTTTTCAGTCTACTTTAAGTCATCACTACTATCACCTAGATCCTTTTCCATAGTGAATACATAGTATTCATTAAGTACCTCTGCTATTTCCTCCGGTTCCATACACACTTTCCCACTGTCACAGTTGATACGTCTTATCCTTTTCACATACTTGCAGAATGCCTTGGGGTTTTCCTTGATCCTGCCCACCAAGGCCTTCTCATAGCCCCTTCTGGCTCTCCTAATTTCCTTTTTAAGCTCCTTCCTGTCAGCCTTATAACCTTCTAGGATTAAAAGGAACAGTAGTGCAGACTATTATCTAAATGGGAGAAAATTCAAATAACAGAGGTGCAAAAGGACTTAGGAGTCCTCATGCAAGACTCCCAGAAGGTTAATTCACATGTTGAGTCTGTGGTAAAGAAAGCAAATGCAATATTTGCATTTATTTCAAGTTGAATAGAATATAAAAACAAGGACATAACGCTGAAGTTTTATAAGACACTAGTCAGCCCGCATTTGGAGTTTTGGGTCAGTGAGCAGTTTTGAGTCCCATATTTCAGACAGAATGTATTATCATCGGAGAGAGTCCAGAGGAGGTTCACGAGGATGATTCACGAAATGAATGGGTTAACATAAGAGAAGCGTTTGGCAGCTTTCAGCCTGTACTCACTGGACAATTAGGGGTGGGGAGCAACGGAATCTCATTGAAACCTACCAAATCTTGAAAGGACTAGATAAGGTGGAAATGGAGAGGATTTTTTCTCTGCTAGGGGTATCCAGAACTGGAGACCTCAAAATTGAGGGATTACCTTTTAGAGCAGACGTAAGTAGTATTCTTTTAGCCAGAGAGTGGTGAATCCGTGGAATACTCTGCCACAGGCTAAGTCCGTGAATATATTTAAAGCGGAAGTTGATAGATTCTTGATTGGTTGGGGCATCAGAGTGTGTATGGGTTTGAATGGAATCTAGGATCAGCTATAATGAAATGGCGGAGAAGACTCGATAAGTTGAATGCCCTCATTCTGCTGCTATGTTTTACGGGTCCTTGCCCTGCTATCAACTAAACAGCCAACCTTTCCAACCCCTTCCTATAATTAATCCTAAGTGACATCACCAAATATATACTGTAGAACAGGAGAACACAGCCTTTCATAAATACAAGAGATTCTGCAGAAGCTTGAAATCCAGAGCAACACACAAAAAATGCTGGAGGAACTCAGCTTCTACGGATGAGAATAGACATTCAATGTTTTGGGGGTGAGACCTTTCACTAGGAAAACCTTTGACTGAGGCAGAGATACTTGAAGAATAATAAGTGAAAGACCCATAAGCGGACAAAGGCAAAGGGGAGAAAAAAAAAGCATTAAGTGTGGAACCAACTGAAAGCCATCACCTAATTTGCCTTCCCTGAGTAGTGGGGAGGCTGTAGAGGGTCGTGAGTTTAGTTGGCTCTATCTTGGGTACTAGACTACAAAGTACCCAGGACATCTTCAAGGTCTAGGAAAGGCAGCGTCCATTATCCAGGACCTCAGCCCCCAGGGCATGCTCTTTTCTCATTGTTATCATCAGGTAGGAGGTACAGAAGCCTGAGACACACACTCAGCAATTCAGGAACAGCTTCTTCCCCTCTGCCCTCCAATTCCTAAATGGACATTGATCCCATGAACACTACATCACTTTTTTAATATATATTATTTCTGTTTTTGCACAATTTTAATCTATTCATTGTATGTATACTGTAATTGATTGATTTATCATTATTTCTTCTTCTTCTTCTACATTATGTATTGCATTGAACTGCTGCTGCTAAGTTAACATATTTCAATAACACATGCCAGTGATAATAAACCTGATTCTTATAATTCCTGATATTTGGGAAACTGTTCACATTCTCCATGGTCACGTACACATACGAATCAGAATTTGGGAGCATATCACTTGACCCTTGAGTTCTGTTTCCTAATTCAATGAGATCAAGGATGATCTGATTATAACGACAACTATGAATTCCCAATTACCCACAATTAGCTTACACCAATTTAGCAAGCATCAACCCAACTCTGTTTCGCACAGTAACATCCCAGGTTATTTTGACAGCTCAGCATCAGTATGCAATCAACACTGTAGCTGTTCATTCTCTTGGAAGAAGAGGAGATTCCTATGATGGACTGGCTTCAATCAATTTCTGGCACATAATGCCACAGCCCAGCTGTAAAGAATGGATTTCCTGGTTGCATGAGACCCTGGACAAATCTTGCTTATTAACAGGTGACCTCCCTGGAGACTGGACACACAAGGCAACCCAGACTACACCATAACTTCAACACAAGCATACATTGTGACTCACTGTTATCCTCATGCAACTTCCTTTAGCTTCTATCCAGTAATCAACTCTCAGATTATTCCGGGCAAGACTCCACCCTGATGCCAAAGTGTCTAAGCCTAAGGAATTATTATTTGCTCCTGGAGATTAGGTTAGGAGAGGTGTACATGACGCTAAGAAGAAAGTTGTTCATTGGCAGGACCTTACATTTCAAATGAGAAAATAAAGTTGCCTTTAAGTGACATTCTTCTTCAATAACCACATAAAGTTACTACTTCACAGCTTTTCAATTCTTGAGGAGCACAGGCCTCATCCCAAGTGATAGAGACAAGAATTCTACTTGGATCAGCTGGGAACTACACATAGAAACTAAGAAATGGGATGCTCTCCACTTCTGCCTTTGGGGCAATTGCTATCTAGCTCAGTCACTGTGTGATCAGACTGACAGTGAGCCCTTACAAAGAAGTGAAAGTAATGTCCTCGAGGTTCTCCATAACTTTAAGCTATTGGATACCTTCGTTCTCTTTGTCATTTCCTAAAGTTAGTCTGGTTGGCAATCCTTGAGCACTGTTACGTATTCAGGCAACAATAAATATATGAGTTCGGCAAGGGTTTCTATAACAAACAACACGTTTATTAAACACTGAAAACAAACCCCCCCAAAAGTAAACAAACACTAACGTAACCGGAAATCAGCTGCTGTGCGGCAGCTCAAACAGTTCTTAAAGCGATGCAGCTCAAACAGTTCTTAAAACGATGTTGCAAAAACTGTTCTTTAAAGTAGTATTGCAACAAGTTCGAAATGCTCACGGTCCATTTAAAAGGAGAGACTTTATAAGACGATTTAAATGCTCTTTCACGTCGTTTTGGTTCGAACCCCGACGTCAAACTTCCCACGAAGAATTTACGAAACGAAACGAAACAGCTTAAAGGCACTGACCTTTCCTTTATCACACTGTCCTCAATCTTTATTAACATGAGAACAGTCCACGAATTCCTTTCAAATAAGGATTAAATAAGGTCGAACCCGTTTCACCGTCGAAAATAGATTCTCCTCGGTCTCTAATTCCCGAACTCCGATCTTCACTCTCCACTGACTCTCAAACTAGCAGTATTGTAAAGAACCTGCTGGCAATGACCTTTTAAACTTTAGGCATTAGATAAAACTTCATCTTTCAACTAAACTGCATCATCACATTAAATCACACAGTGGCATGAAGTCAACTTGGCAAATCCAGCCACGAACTGCTCCTCCTCTCAGGGTGGGGTCTTCCTTTTATAACCTGTAAAAAAAACCTGTTACATGATCTCTACTGGCGGGAAAATGACTTCACTCCACCATCACAAGACCATTACCTCAAGTCCAGTATAGCTTCAACCCCAGTCACGTGACAAGCGCACCACTGTCATGTGTCACAAGTACGTAACAGCACACACTGAATATTTCAAAGAGTATTCTCACCAGCTTTAAATAATTCCTTCCTAATGCCTAGCCCAGGGGTCAGCAACCTTTATCACTGAAAGAGCCATTTGGACCCGTTTCCCACAGAAAAGAAAACACTGGGAGCCACAAAACGCATTTGACATATAAAATGAAATAACACTGCATACAATGTTTTTTTTTGCCTTTATGCTATGTATAAACAAACTATAATGTGTTGCATTTATGAAATCGATGAACTCCTGCAGAGAAAACAAAATTACATTTCTGCATGCAACAATAACTTTTTGAACTCCGAACAAAAGACGATGGGTTGTAGGTTACTTTTAAGTAAAATACTCAATGTCTATTTGAGTCCTTCTTGTATTTATGAAAAATGCCGAACTTAAATTGTCCGCCAGCAGCAAACCAAAAATAACGTCAGCCAGCTGTCAACCTAAAAAATAAAAGTACTATTTCACTGAACAATGAAAAAAATTGAATATACGTAAAATAATAGGCAATTAAAATATTTATCATACTTGGTTAATGGGATTTCTGCTCCTGGACCTCAGCGCACAGCGTCTGCACATCAGGGCTGGACGACGTCACCTTCATCTTTACACAGGATCGCAAGCTGTCATCTGTGAGGCGTGTGCGATGTTTGTTTTTAATAAAGTTCATGTTGGAGAACATCTGCTCACATGCATATGTGGATCCAAAGATCGACAGGACTCCAAGCGCATACTTTTTAATGTTTACATAAATGTCGGGGATAGCATTCTATGTTTCGAACACAAGTTTGTCCGGTTTGGGGAGGTTTTCAATATCACTCCATTTGTGATTCTGATGGGCAACATCTTCAAGGTCTGCTGTTAAGCGTCTAAACTTGGACACCCATATGTCTTTGTCGGCTATGTCGGCCAGTTCCATGTCAAGATCAGGTTGACTCACACCTGCCAATGCAGTCGTATTCAGTGGGGATGGATCGATGCTTAGGGAAGTGACCGGGAATGATAATATGTTTTTTTCCTCTCTGAACTCACAGAAGCGTTTCCCAAACGATGTTTGCATTGCGATGATTGCAGAATGTAAATACTCCGAATTTATCATGTCGTGAGCTTGTTTGAACTCTCTCAAATTGGGGAAGTGAGACAATGTGCCTTTCTGTAAATCTCTGGCAAGAACTGTCAACTTGCGCTCGAATGCCAAAACATCCTCCAACATGTGCAGGGCTGTGCGTCCTTTCCCCTGAAGAGCTGTGTTCAGCGTGTTCAGGTGCGCTGTCATGTCTACCATGACGTGTAGCTTTTACAGCCACTCTGGCTGTTCCAGCTCAGGAAAGGTGAGCCCTTTGCTGCCCAGGAAAGTTTTCACTTCTTCCAGACACGCGACAAAGCGTTTCAGCACCTCCCCTCTTGACAGCCACCGGACTTTGTTGTGCAGCAGGAGATCAGAATATGCGCTTTCCAGCTCGTCCAGTAACAAACGGAATTGATGGTGATTTAAACTTTTTGCCATTATTTTATTGACAATCTGAATGACAACATCCATTACTTCTGTGCATTCCGGTGGAAATGTTTGAGCGCACAGTGCCTCTTGGTGCAAGATGCAGTGAAAAGTCAGCAGCTTTCTGTCCAGCGACTTCTGCAGTAAAGCCACAAATCCCTTGTGCACTCCTGTCATACTTGGTGCCCCATCAGTAGCTACTGACACCAGATAGGTTTATTACTTTGGCTCTTAAACAATTCAAGACAGCCTCACAGATGTCCTCCCCCCATGTTTGGCCTTTTAGAGGTATCAACTCAATCATTTCTTCCTGTGGCCCGGCAGAGTTTACATACCGGCAGAACAGCGCTATTTGTTCAATATCACCTTTGTCTTTAGACTCATCCACTTCTTGAAATGATTTTTGCTCAGATCAACCTTCCGCATCAGTTCCAAAACGGCTTTTTTTCTCACATCTCCATCTGGATATTTTTGAGCAAAGGCTGCGTGTTTATTCTGGAAATGTCTTGCGACTTTTGACTTTTTGTTGTTTGCTAGTTTCTCATTGCATATTAAGCATACCAGTAAACCAGTCTCGTCAGCAGTGAAAGCAAATGAATCTGCCCACGTATCATTAAACATTCTGTTTTCTTCAGTCACTTTTCTTTTTTTTTTAGAATTTTCCATAGTTAGCCTACCTTGGATCGAAAAATTAAAGAAATCGCACACTGGCGGGTGTCAGGCATTGGCAGTGGTGACGTATATTAATAGCGACAAAAAACACATTTTATTTAGATTGTACAAGATCACCATGATCTTCACATTTAGAATTACATTTCAAAAACTAACAAACTAACATAAAATACATTTTAATTAAATATTCATCATTTATTTTCCAAAGCCACAGGGAGCCGCAGCACAGAGATGAAAGAGTCGCATGCGGCTCCGGAGCCGCGGGTTGCCGACCCCTGGCCTAGCCCAACAGGAAATCATCAGCATGGAATTACTCCCTCTAGACGGCAGATGCCTCCTGGTTGACTGCAAACAACTAGCACTTGGAAGCTTTTCCCTTTATATATCTTCCATTTCTTTAAATTCTCTTATCTCTTTTGGCCCCTCTTGCAGTGCCAATATCCGGCATTTGGATGCATTGAGGCATTGTGCTCTCCTTCATTTTCATCTTCCTTCACCTCCATTGCCTTCTTATTTTAGAAATACAGTAAAAGATCCTTCTGGCCCAACAACCCCATGCCACCCAGTTACACCATGCGCCTAACTAATCCACTAACCTGTATGTTTTTGGAATGTGAGAGAAAACCGGGGCTTCCGAAGGGAATTCACGCGGTAAATTTACAAACTCTTTACAGACTGCAGCAGGAACTGAGCCTGGGTCACAAGCTATAATCATAAAAGGAAGACAAACTGAGGATTTCTTCTTGTATTTTGCAAAGAGCATTTCTTTACCAAAGAAGATGGTGCACAATTAATGTAATCTCTATAAAGAATTTAAGGTTTTAAAAAAAAGTAGGAACAAGTGATAAACAAGCTTTCTGTCAATATCCTAATTAATTAGACAACCAATGTCAAGTCATTAACTGATATTACACAGCTAATTTAGAATCGTGAAACCTGGGAATAAAAGCTGTGGGCTCCGCTAAATTACAGTATGTAGCAACAAAGTGTGAACTTTGGTGAGCCAAAGAAAAGTGCAGCTATACACTTAAAAGAAAGCACTCCAGCATTCATTTTTGGTTCGGTGATGAAGTGTCTGAAATTATTTGAGTAGTGAGACTGCAGAGGTCTTTCCACCATTTTAAAGGTGCTTATAATAATAATTCATGACATACACACAGTATCACTTTATTAGGCACTTCCTGTACATTAGCTCATTAAAACAAATATCTAACCAGCCAATCATGTGGCAGCAACTCAACGCATAAAAGCATGCAGACATGGTCAAGAAGATCAGTTGTTTTCAAACCAAACATCAGAATGGGGAAGAAATGAGATCGAAGTGAACTTGAACATGCAATGATTGCTGGTGCCACACAGGGTGGTTTGGGTATCTCACAAGCTGAACTCCTATGATTTTCACACACGATAATCTCTAAAATTCATGAAGAATGGTGCACAGGCCAAAAAATTCCAGTGAGAGGCAGTTCTGTGGGCAAAAACACCTTGATAATGAGAGAGGTCAGAGAACAATGCACTATTTAAGTATTAAAGTGAACTTGTCAAGGCTTATGGCGTGTCACAGTTGAAGCACTTGGGAGCTGATGGAACCACTGAAATCCACGGATTGAGGAATAGATGAACAGCAGTCATATTTAGTAGGTACCAATGACATGGGTAGGACAAGTGATGAGGTTCTGCATAGGGAGTTAGATGTTAGGTTAAAGGGCAGGGCCTCCAGGGTTGTGATCTCAGGATTGCTACCTGTGACATGTGCTAGTGAGGTCAGCACTCAGAAGATTATACAGCTTAATACGTGACTAAGAAGTTGGAGCAGGAAGGCCCAAGATTTTTGGACCATTGGGCTCTTTTCCAGGGAAGGTGGACACGTACAGAAGGGACAGCTTGCACCTGAACTGGAGGGGGACTAATATCCTAGCAGGAAGGCTTGCTAATGCTGCACGTTGGGGTTTAAATTAGAGCTACAGGGAGGATGGGAAACAGAGTGTCAGAACTGTTAGTGGAGAGGCTGTGGAGACAAATGTTGGTAAGGCCTCAAAGTTAAGAATCTAAAGGTTGAGCATGTTGCGACTAGTGTCCTGAGCTGCGTATATTTCAATGCAAGAGTATCAAAGAAAAGGTGGATGATAGTGCTGAAGATGAGGTAGTTGGCTTACAGATAGAGGCAATGTGTAGTGAGGCGGGGCTGTTGATAGGACAAAATTATAGACAACAGCATGAGTTGCAACATAAAAGGTGGGACAAAACTGAAATGGGTGAATGAACTTGCAGCACAGTTGCAGATTGGTAGGTATGATGTTATAGGTGTCATTGAATCATGGCTGAAAGAAGGTTATAGCTGGGAGCTAATGTCCAAGGATACACATCTCAAAAGGACAGGCAGGAAGGCAAAGAGGGCAGCATTGCTCTGTTGGAAAAAATGAAATCAGATTATTAGATAGGGTCAGAAAGTACTGAGTCATTGTGGATAGAGCTAAGGAACTGCAAAGGTAAAAAGACCCTGACAGGAGCTGTATACAGACACCCAAAAAGACCCTGATGGGAGATAGAAAATGCATGTCAAAAGGGCAATGTAACAACAGTCACGGGGGATTTCAATACGCAGGTAGAGTGGGAAAATCAGGTTGATGCTGGATTCCAGGAGGGGGAGTTTCTAGAGTGCCTAGGAGATGGCTTTGTAGAGCAGATCATGGTTGAGCCTACTAGAGGATCAAGCTATTCTGCAGTGGGTGTTGTGCAATGAAATCAGAATTGATTAGAGAGCTGAAGGTAAAAGAACCCTCAGGGGAAAATGATCATACTATGATCGAATTCATCCTGAAATTTGAGGAGAACATAAAATCAGATGTATCCGTGGAGTAAAGGGAATTACAGAGGCGCAGAAAGCAGTTAGCCAGAACTGATTGGGAAAGAACACTGGCAAGGTTGGCAGGAGAGCAACACCGACTAGTAATGCTGGAAGCAATTCAGAAGCCACAGGATATATACATCTCAGAGGAAAAAGCATTCTAAAAGCAAGATGACATAACTGCGGCTAACAAGAGAAGTCAAAGCCAACATAAAACCCAAAGAGAGAGCATATAATACAGCAAAAATTACTGGGAAGTTAGAGGATTGGGAAGCTTCTAAAAACCAAGAAAAGGCAAATAAAAAAGTTACTAAGTTAAAAATGGAATACAAAAGTAAGCTAATAACATTAAAAAGGATATATAAAGTTTATTCAGCTACATAAAGGGTAAAAGAGGAGTGAGAATAGATATCAGACCACTGGAAAATGATGCTGGAGAGGTAGTAATGGGGGACAAGGAAATGGCAGACACACTGAATAAGTATGTTGCATCAGCTTTTATGTTAGAAGACACTAGAAATATGGTGGAAGATCCAGGAGTGAGGAGGCATGAAGTGTGTGAAGTTATGATAACGAGAGAGCAGGCTCTTGAGTAACTGAAAGATCTGAAAGTAGATAAGTCACCTGGGCCAGATGGTGTTCACCCCAGGGTTCTGAAAGAGGTGGCTGAAGAGATCGTGGAGGTATTAGTAATGATCTTACAGAGTAGATTTTGGAATGGTTTCGGAAGACTGGAAAATTGTAAATAACACTCCATTCCCAAGAAGGAGAAGGGGAGAAAGGAATTTATAGGCTAGTTAGTCCGACCTCAGTATTTGGGAAGATGTTGGAGTCGATTGTTAAGGATGTGGTTTTGGGTACTTGGAAGCACATGACAAAATAGGCTGTAGTCAGCATGGTGTCCTTAAGCAAAAAGTTGTCTGACAAATCTGCTGGAATTCTTGAAGAAATAACAAGCAGGATATTCAAAAGTGAATTGGTTGATACTGTGTACTTGGTTTGTCAGAAGGCCTTTAACAAGGTGCCACATATGAGGCTGCTTACCAAGCTATGAACCCATGGTATTATAGGAAAGATTCTAGGATGGATACAGCATTATCTGATTGGCAGGAGGCAAAGAGCGGGAATAAAGAGAGCCTTTTCTGGTTGGCTCCCAGTGACTAGTGATGCTCCACAGTGGTCTGTGTTGGCACCACTTCTTTTTACGTCATATGCAATGATTTAGATGATGGAATTGAATGCTTTGTAATCAAGTTTGCAAGAGCCTTTTCTGGTTGGCTGCCAGTGACTAGTGATGGGACCACTTCTTTTTACATTATATGTCAATGAAATGGATGACAAAATTGACTGCTTTGTGGCCAGGTTTGTAGATGATAAGAAAATAGGTGAAAGGGCAGGTACTTTTGAGGATACAGAAGACTCAGACTGATTAGGAGAATGGGCAAAGAAGTGGCAGTTGGAACACAGTATCGGTAAGTGTACGGTCTTGCTCTGTGGTAGAAGAAATACTAGTGTAGACTATTTTCTAAAAACGGAGAAAAAGTTCAAAAATCTAAAGTGATTCCCTAAAAGTTAATTTGCAGGTTGAGACAGTGGTGAGCAAGTTAGCATTCATTTTTAGAGGATTAGAATATAAAAGGATGAAATGTTGAGGCTGTATATGCGCTGGTAAGGCCTCACTTGAAGCATTGTGAGCAGCTTTCGGCCCCTTATCTAAGAAAGGATGTGCTGACATCAGAGAGGGTTGAAAGGAGATTCACGAAAATGATTCTGGAATTGAAAGGCTCCTCATGAGGAGCATTTGATGGCTCTCAATCTCTACTCACTAGAATGCAGAAGAATGAAGGGAGACTTCATCGAAACCTATCAAATGTTGAAAGGCCTCAATAGACTGGATGTGAAGAGGACGTTTCCTATGGTCGGAATACCACAGGAAATGCCAGAAGACAGCCTCAGAATACAGCAACATCCTTTTAGAATGGAGATGAGGAGGAAATTCTTTAGCCAGAGAGTGGTGAATCTGAGGAATTCTGTGGAGACCAAGTCATTGGGTATATTTAAGGCAGAGATTGATAGATCCTTAATTAGTCAGGGCATGAAGGGATGCTGGTAGAAGGCAGGATATTGGGGCTGAGATGGAATGCAGATTAACTATGATGAAATGGCAGAGCAGGCTCGACGGGCCAAATGGCCTAACGCTGCTTCTCTATCTTATCGTCTTATGTACTAACATTTAACCAGTAAGTACAAAGTCCTGCAATCTATGAACGAGAGCTGTTTAGACTAAAGGCAATGAAAAAGAATTTGGTAGCAACAAGTAGATAGATAGTTGACAGCCAAGCACTGCTCCAGCAGGCTGCTTCCTGGTGTTTGCAGCCTTCGAGATGAATCATTGTGATAGGTTATAGCAACTGTAAATTTAATGTTATGTGCAAGTATGTTAAAAATAAGCAGCCTCAATGACAGTATTAACGAATGCTTTTGAACAGGTCATGATATTTTTAGAACTTTTTTCCCTGGGACTTCAGCTGTCTCTTGCCTCCCCTATTGGCAGCTCTGAATGTATTCTGGCCCCATGACACCCCCTCCTCCCTAGCATTAATCTCATCCAGCAGAATCTCAAAGTCTCACTCCAAATATTACACCATTCTTGCTTGTTTTCTGGCTGCCTTGGGAGTGTGCCTTTTGCTGACAATATTCTCTCAGCATCAACATGAATCATTTGATCAGCAATCAAATAGTGAACTATTAGCCCAAACAGAAGTGAAGCTCAACATAGGACAAACTTGTCAGATGGCCAGTACCCACAGCAGTGGGTTCTCAATCAAACCTCCCCAGCAGTGTCATGGTTAAAGTACGTTATCTTCCGCATTGTGACTGTATGGGGTAATTTCAACAAGAGACACGACCAGCAACCTGATGAAATACAATCACCTTCAAATTGTGCTTCAAATCAATACCACCCTGACCCTGGGTTAAATTCATCACTCCTTCATTGTCATTGTATTAATACCCTGAAGTTCCCAATTAATACCGTCCATTAAAGGCATAAGGGTAATAACTCAAGGGACCAATTTGCTCAAAGGACAACTGAGCATCCCAATGTCACCTATCATCTGAAGAACACCTTATTGAAACTACTTCACAGATGGCTAATAAAATATTAAATGGAGAAATAGGGAAAAAAAATGGGGTAACCTGCAACATAATTTTACAATTAAATTAATAGAATAAATTAGTAGAAGGTAACAAAAGCTAGACTCATCGGGCAATAAACTACTAAACACAACCATAAAGAGCTCGAGATACCTGGCAGGTCGGGTAATATCAGTGGAAGGAGAAACAGATTTAATACTTCACATTGATAACCTTTCATCACAGGAGGACATTGACCTGTTGAGTATCTATAACACTGCTTTTTATTTCTGATTTCCAGCATCAGCATTTTATTTTGGTTCTCAATATATACTGAGTATTAGGTACAGGAGGTTCCTAATAAAATGCTTTCTGCTACTGTAGCCTATCCACGTCAAGGTTCAAGGTTCGAGATGCTCTTCTACACACCACTGCTCTAATGTGAAGTTATTTCAGTTGCTGTCAGCTTGAACTAGTGTAGCCATTCTCCAACCTCTCTCATTAACAAGGCAATTTTGCCACAGAACTGACACTCACTGAACATTTTATTTGTTTTTTGCACCATCCTCTAAAATCTAGAGGCTATTGTGAATGGAAATCCCAGATCGGTGGTTTCTGAGATACTCAAAACACCCCATCTGTCCTCAAAACACCTGTCCTTTCTGAAGAAGTTCTTCCAGGACAATGCCTTTGACCACAGGGCCACCAGGCAGTGGTTGGCACAGAACATCCTGCAGACACTGCAGGAGAAGGACGTGTAACACTTACCCAACAGGCTGGTATATGCCTAGGGGAAAAGGAGATCCAGCCACACACCAATCCCACCTCCTGTACACGTAGGTGCTGTGAGAATCGAGTTTATGCCTCGCGCCCGCCCACAGTATCAAACCCACAATACCGTTATGAAATACACTTTAAAGAGTTTACTAAAATTAAAAGAGTATTAGGCAATACAATATATATGCAAAGGAAAAAAACAAAACGGCGCCAACTTATCAAAGTTCAGTCAGTTTAGTGCACATCGTTGGAGCTCAAACATCGAACCATTCGACCCCTTGTCGCTTGCCTCCGACCTCCACGTCTTCGCACCTAGGACCACGCCCGGTGGTCTTCTGAGCAGTGCAGCGCATGTCCACCTTCCTCGACGTCTTCCTCCCGGCTCTCTCTACCAAAAGCCCGTGAAAAACCCCTCCCCCAAGTTCCCAGCCTCACAAGACAAA
Source organism: Hypanus sabinus (assembly GCF_030144855.1). NCBI lineage: Eukaryota > Metazoa > Chordata > Chondrichthyes > Myliobatiformes > Dasyatidae > Hypanus > Hypanus sabinus. The sequence goes on along the minus strand of NC_082714.1, from coordinate 74,264,235 downwards.
CTAACATTCCCCATTGGTTAACAAATGAATACAATTACCATATCAACAAGTATAAAGCAAAACAACTGCGAGAGAAACACTTATCAGACAAAGAAGCATTCCTACTCTTAACAAACCAAAAAACCCATTTTGAGTAACATACACAGGACATTGTACAGATGTGATGGACACAGTGGGGTGCTTCCCTGAGCAGACCGTCCAGTTCGTCTGGCAAAATGCTTCATCGCCAGACCTCACCAACAGGCACCAAGACCTCGCCTGGCTGGCGGTGAGAGAGGCCCTCCCAGTCCGATCCCTCCTGTACGCCCGGAACGTTGTCTCCACACCTCTCTGCCCACGGGAGGACTACAATGAGTAGGAGTTAATGACCCACCTCTTTGCATACTGTGAGTTCGCGGAGAAGGTGTGGAGGAGGATGGAAGGGCTAGTTTTGCGCTTCATCCCTAGCAGCTGCGCAAAAGGACTCTCTGATCTACGGGCTGTTCATGGGGACGTACACGGAGACCAACATGCGGTGCTGCTGGCAGATCATCAACCCAGTGAAAGATGCTCTTTAGTCAGCCCGAAACTTGATGGTCTACCAGTACATGGAGATGTCCGTGAGAGAATGCTGCCGACTGGCACATTCTCGGCTGCAGGAGTACGTGCTAAGGGAAGCACTGAAACTTGATAACTGCAAAGGCCCGGTGCGGAAGGACCACAATTTAGGGTTCTTCTCCCACAGGAATGGGAGAGGACGGGTGGCGGGGAGTATACCCCTCAACAATGGTGTTTAAAGATGAACCAACATAGTGCCACGTGAGTGGCTTAAAGTGTGGAAATGTTTAGAAATGTCCATAAAGGATTGAGGGTCATCGAACGGCTTATTGCAAATAATTTTATTTTTGAGTGAAGTATATTTTGTTTTAAAAAAAAATTCACAAAACACATTTCAAAGCTGAATATTAAAAATATCTCATACAAATCATTAAGCCACAATTAAATTACTTTTATAAAGCCACTGTCACATTGTCCAACTGGCATTTTATTCCCATTAATTTTTCAGCAGATTCTAGCAACATAAACTCTTTAAGTTCAAATTCCACCTTTTGCTACAAAAGTACAAAAGCTACCACCATGGCTATTTATTGAGCCCTGTAAAACTATTATTAGATTTTGTGCGTCAGGGCTATTACATCAATTCTGTGCACGGTGTTTATGTTGTAGACTATATTTTCATGTTGTGCTCTTTTTACCTTCTTCGATAAAACTTATTTTTCATTGAGTTTCACAGCAATTTTCTTTTAATTGCTCCCAAGTTTCAAAAGCTGCTGCACCAATCAATACTGGATGAGAAGCAACCTCTGTTGGGACCTTGTTCCAGGCATCAAAATATTTCACATTCCATGATGAAAACATTTCTTCAAATACTGTAGAAGTTTCTCATAAATTATACATGTGAAGTATACTGTATCAAATGTACCCTTCTGGATTTACTATTCCAATAAAAATAATTTAATTCTGCTTGTTAAAAGCTCATTCTCTTAGCAATCCCAACCAAGGGAGTAGGATCCCCAGTAGCAATAATGAAGGCATTTTCTTCTCAACTAAAGCAGTAAGCAATTAACTTTATAGTCCACATCAGAAAAAACATGATTGGCACATTTTAATATAATTAAAATCCAGAAAAGTTAGACTTGGTGCCTAAAGTCTGGTCCAAATTTAAAATTTGCAAGCACTTTAAGTACTTCCATCTTCCCATGATGCTGCTTATGCCTAATCTAATATTACAATATTTTTAAGACAATGCAAAATACAAAGCAGGATTTAGATGCACTAAAGCCCAGGACTGCATTCAAAGATCATTTGTTATTCAGAACTGGGACAAAAACCATTACATTGCCTAAACAAATATAGTTGAAAGCACTCAGCAGATCAGGCAGCATCTATGGAGGAGAAACGGTTGACGTTTTGGGTCAAGACATTTCATCAGGAGTCCAGAGTCCATTATTCCCACTGTAGATGTACCTGACCTGCTGAGTTCTTCCAGAGCACTTTGTGTGTGTTCCTTTGGATTTTCAGCATTTGTAGAATCTCATTTTTAAAGCTGCAGACATCATACTGTATTCTTGGACAGCTTTTCGTATTCTGTCAATGATTCCCTTCCCTGATATAAATTAACAATTCAATAGTGCAGAATTTTATGATTTTATTGACAGGAAGCCTGTATTGTAAAGGGTTAATCTTTGTGCTTCTGAATACCATCACCACCACCACCACCACCGTGGCCGTTAACATAACAGAACTAACTGCAGTAGCTATGATTATGACTGAGAATATAATATGGCGATATGAGAATGCACAACTATGGAAACACATCTGTGGGAAGATGAAGGTTAGATGAATAAGGTTTTTCTGGTTCAGTGACTTGAGCAGGTATTAACGTACAAACAGTATTTGTCCACTTACTGCAGCATTTCATATCAGTGGAATAGGTATAAAAGTAGAGTGGTTGGTGCTTGACAGTAGTTTTTTGGGTTTCACTAATGGGCTGCTGTTGCAAATGGCACTGCGGATCAGGCAGAGTGGGAGGTGTGCCACAGTGAAAGGGGCCTGTGCATACCTAGATGAGTGTTTTAATGCTTACTATTCTCTCCTAGTAAACAAAATCTTGTAGTTAGTTCTCAGTAGATAATCATTGTTTGTGTCTTTCTGTCTAACTGAGCCATTACATAAAATTTGGTATAACATAAAAACCCCAATATAATAAATGCCAAAGTATGATGGCAATTATTTAAACTATTATAAATGTCTGCAGGTTATAAGCATGATCATATTCAATCATAGAAGTTCACACACACTTCTGTGATTAATATAACTTAGTTGTTTCATTATTGATTGGCACATTTTAATATAAACATGTTGCTTCTTTTAAAAAAGATACCAATGGAAACAGTTAAGATGTCCCGACATCTGATGATAAGAAATCGTCAAAATGAGCGTGCATGCAATTTCAGTGTGATTCAAAAATCTGTGGGTTTAAGAATTAATCCAAAGACTTCAGCACAAAAAAATTAGGCTGGTGCTTCAATACAAAACTGTGATTTTGATAACATTTGATGGTAAATCAAAACATGAGCCTCCAGGTTGCCTTACATGAACACTGAAAAATCAAGAGCCTACATCCATGAACTGGAAGTGAGCATTCTCCAGCATGTTGGCTCCTCAATCAGCACCATTAAAGGTTCCAATTTGTGGATATTGTTGCATGGGATGTAACTATCAGGATTTGCAAGTAACTACAGCAACGCTTTAACATCTGTTGATTGGCTCCAAGGTGCAGTAACATCCCTTTGTTGCAACGATGGTTACCTAGTGTATGTTTTTCTGACCTTGAACAGATCTGAAGAATCAGCTGTTTGAAATGGAGCATTAATCAACAATATATATTAAATACACTTTGAATGAAATATAACACAACAAAAAGGAAACAGCTTAATTGGTGAAAAGTTAACTCAGTAAGGCCGTTATATTAAAATACAAAATACCCCTAGGAACATAGGACTAACCAACAAACTAAAAAACTATTATTCTGGTTAGAGAAGGCCAAAATAGAAGATGCAGTCCCATTTTTTCAAGGTGACTAGCCAATTAATCCATGTTTCATTACTTGGATAAAGAAAAGTTTTTCTAACATCTTATCATCCTCAACATTCTGAATTCAAATCATAAAAATCAGCATTTCAGTAGTCACAAGAAAAGGGAAAGAAAGATTTGTCAGAAATATTACCTCATCATTTTCCATTAAATCAAGTATTTTCTTCTTGCCTACTTCTTCCTCATCATCAACCATATTTCCACTCTCTTCATAACTTCTTTTACCCGAGCCGTGCTTGTGCGATGTTTTTAAATCTTCATCATCTTCATCAACACCACGGGGACGTTTTGCACCTCTGTCAGGCTATAAAACATGCACTTAATTATTAATAGACCTTTTTACTCCATGCCCTAGATAGGTTACACCTTTTGCTGTTCTTGATGATTTTGAAGACTTGACCTTTTAAAATGTCACACAGAAAAGAATTATTGGACAGCAAAACAATACTGCAATTATATGGGAAAAAACACAAACAATAAACCATGTATAAAATTCCCACCCATTCAATTAAAGAATAGCTCAACTGTCCATGTGTAAAAAGATAATAGACATTGAGCAAAGCAAGGAGAAAGTAAGTTTAAGCAGAGCCACTTATCAAAATATTAAATTTTAAAAAGTTCATACTAACATTTAAAGACTTACACTCAATGGTCACTTTATTTGGTACCTCCTGTACCTAATAAAGTGGCCACTAAGTTTGTAGTCTTCTGCTGCTGTAGCTCATCCACTTCAAGCTTCATCGTGTTGTACGTTCAGAGATGCTCTTCTGCACACCACTGTTGTAATGGATGGTTATTGAGTTAGTTGCCTTGAACTGAGAATGGTCTGGCCATTCTTCTCTGATGTCACTCATTAACAAGCACACAGAATTGATGCCCACTACATTTTTTTTTTGTTTCTCACATCACTCTCTGTAAATTTTGGAGACTGTTGTGGATGAAAATCCCAGGAGATCAGCAGTTTCTGAGATATTCAAACCATCCTGTCTGGCTCCAACAATCATTCCACAGTCAAATTCACTTAGATGACATTTCTTCCTCATTCTGTTGTTTGATCTGAACAATAATATTTTATGTACTATGCTTCAGGAAATTGTAGATTATTTATACTCAAAATGCTATTACTTATACCATGAAAAATGAGGGTCCCAACTTAAAACAAATATTAACGACTGATCTTTAACTCATTGTAACTCATTGTTTAACTGTTCTGGGTTCTGGCATGGAGTAATTCACAGCAGCCAATTAACTTATCAACCATCTTTGGGATGTAAGTGGAAACTGGAACACCTGGAATTCTGGCACGGGAAGAACATCCATTCACATGATTGCAAAGTTGTGTTACATAGTGAGTATCGTTACTTAATGTAATTACATATTACATTCTGTTTAAAATACTCTGCAACAAAATCTACTTTGATAGATTACGGAATATGTGGACTTTCTTGTTGCAAGTTACTCATTTATAACTAAAATTGAATTGAATGTATACACATGGTCCAAATTCTGTACCTAAAAATATTGGCATTTACTACTCGATACCCTATGTTTTGAAAGTCCAAAATATGTTGCAAACAACAGTGCAACTTTGAGAAACAAGAAAATCTTCAGATGCTGGAAATTTGAGCAACACACACAAAATGCTGGAGGAACAACAGGCCAGGCAGTATCTATGGACTGCCAAAGGGTTTCAGCCCAAAACGTCGTCTTTATTTCTTTTCCATAGATGCTGCCATGCCCCCTGAGTTCCTCCAGCACAGTGTGTGTACAAATTTGAGATTTCATGTCCACACTGAATTTGTGAAATTATCTTCAGTTAAGTGGGCAAATGTCCAAAAGTTCAAAGTACTTTGTTATCAAAGTATATATTCTAAGATTCATTTTCTTGCAGGTATTCACACTAGAAAAAAGAAATGTAATAGAATCAATGAAAATCTACACAAAAAGACTGGCCAGCAACCAATGTGCAAGAAGACAAACTGCAAATACAAACAAAAATACTGAGAACATGGATTGTAGAGTCCTTAGGTCACAAGATCACAAGACAAAGGAGCAGAAGTAGGCCATTCGGCCCATCGAGTCTGCACTGCCACTCCACCATGAGCTAAATTATTCTCCCGTCTAATTCCAATTTCTGGCTTTTTTTCTCATATCCCTTGTTACCCTGACTAATCAGATACCTGCCAATCTCCTCCTTAAAAACCTTCAATGATTGGGCCTCCACAGCTGTATGTGGCAACGAATTCCATAAATCCACAACCCAGAGTTGAGGTGACTGAACTTATTCACTCAACAATTACATAGGTGGCTGCCAAATCTAGCCTGTTGGGTTTATTTTCGTGAATACTGTAGCTATCTAGTGCTAAGAAAAAATAAACTGTAGTCATGCTGGGCTTTTGCTAATTTCAGACTTCATGTGCTATTAACTGAAATTATCTTGACAACAGCACAGATATTTCCAAAGAAATATATATCACTCTCAAAACATCAAGTTTGTTGTTTACTGACAAATTGGCTAACCTATCCTGCTTTATGTACATCTGCAAGATGCTGATAAACTTAAGTCATTTGGAAAATCATTGCAAATTAATAATTAAGAAGCTTTATAAATTAATGTTTCAATTTACTGAACGTATCTCTGCATTTTTACTGTCAAATATCAAGATTTCACATTCAGTAACTACAATGTCACTATATGCAAATCTCCAGATCCTTTCTCATTACAATTTATCTCCATTCAATTAATTTGCTCAGGATGCAAACATCGCTGAAAAAGCCAACACGTTTTGTAGTCTATGTAAGAGGCACTTGTTCTTATTTTTCTGTGCAGCAATCAGCTTTCTCATCTACACTAACAGTTAGAAGACAAATATAGATGCAGTTGGATAAAGGATGACTTTCCTCCTTCCCAAAAAGGACATTAACTAACCTGCCGACCTACTTCATTAGAAGCTTAAGGAGATTTAGTACGTCAGCAAAGACTCTCACAAATTACTATAAATGTACGATAGACAGTATTCTGACATTGCAGTCAGTAGAGTGCGATTACTTGAGTGGAATAAGATGTTCTCCTAAGGGTTTGTTGGTGCCGTCCTCAAGTGGCTATAAAGGCCAATCCGGTGCAGTGTCAATGAGTGGTTGTGTTTACTGATTGGGGCTTTTGGTTATTCAGTATCTCCTTTTGCAGATGCTTCTTGTTCTCTATGACACAGCAGAGGTTGCTCTCATGCAGTGAAGCTCCCTCGAACAAATTTCTTCCAGAAGCATTCATCGAGTACAATGTCTTCCCAGCTTTTAAATGTAATATTGAAATTCTTCAGGCTGACTTTGATGTTATCTTTGAAGTGTTTCCTTTGCCCACCAGGGGCTCACTAACCTTCCCTAAACTGGAAGTAAAAGATCTGCTTGGGGAGACACGAGTTAAGACATCCTAATGACATGACAATACTCTACCATGAAGGAGGTGCTGTTCGAGTTGGCCTCCTGAATTCACTGGTGTCCTTCCAGCTGATTCTCAAAATCTTTTGCAAGATTCTTTGGTGCTATTGTTTCAGGGCTTTCAGATGGCTACTGCAGGTGATCCATGATTCAACCCCCTACAGTAATGTAGGAAGGATGACTGCTCTATAGACCCAGTGTACATGGCCTGGTAGCTCAAGATTTGCGGGAGACACAAAAGGAAACAAATATCTCTGCTTCCCATTATAGAGATGATGTGCTGTTACAGGAACCCTCACAGTAAGTAGTGAGGCAGGTATTCCATAGGTCACTTCCCTATGGAAGCAGGGTTGGTTTAATAATCCCAATAAATTCAGGATCCCAGTCAGAATGTTTTACTCCTGGAAATACAGTGCCATTTTGGGCAGCAGGAGATACCTGAAAAAGGTAAATGCAAGATCCTTAATGCTGCAGTCCCCATCTCCAAGCAGCGTTTCATAGGGCTCCTTCGGTATTGGTGTCAACATATTCCTCATTTAACCATGATATTATGCTCCCTGTACTACGTTTCTTGAAAAAAGGCTGCTTTTCAGTGGGGTCCTGAACAGTAATTGGCCTTGAAGCCACCAAGCAGACAAAGGAACAGGCTCTCCCATTCACCCCTAGACAGGGTGGGGTACCGTTTGAGTTTAGTTTCTGCCACCCCCAGAATGGCTGAGTAGAGACTGTGACAGATGCCTAAGGGGTGCCGCGTCCCCTTAGGGCGGGGGTCGGCAACCCGCGGCTCCGGAGCCACATGTGGCTCTTTTACGTCTGTGCTGCGGCTCCCTGTTGCTTTGGGAAATAATTGGTTGTGGCGACCCTTTCCTGGCACATCCGAACCGACTCACAATTAGATAGCCTACGGGGGTTTGCGAGCACAGAGCTTTGGAGCCTCTGCGCCATGGGGGGCAGGTTGAGGGAGGCTTAAAAGTGAGGCTGAAGATTTCGAATAAAGTTTTATCCTTCGACTGCAGTTACCGACTCCGTGTCGTAATTTTAGCGTTGCGTGTAGCACACCGCTACATGGTCAGTATTTAATTAAAATGTATTTTATGTTAGTTTGTTAGTTTTTGAAATGTAATTCTAAATTTGAAGATTATGGTGATCTTGTACAATCTAAATAAGACGTTGTGCCGACCCATTTCCTGACACATCCGAACCGGCTCACAATTAGCCAGCGTTCAGGCTAAGGGAGATAGCCTACGGGGGTTTGTGAGTACGTGTCTTTTGCAGCATCCGCGCCCATGGGGGGCGGGTTGAGGGAGGCTTAAAAGCAAGGCTGTTTAGTTCGAATAAAGCTATCTTTGACTGCAGTTTACTGACTGCGTGTAGCACACCGCTACAACGTGTTTTTATCGCTGGCTGTCCAGAGGGGAGGTGCTGAAACGGTTTGTCGCGTGTCTGGAAGAAGTGAAAACTTTCCTGGGCAGCAAAGGGCTCAACTTTCCTGAGCTGGAACAGCCAAAGTGGCTGGAAAAGCTACACTTCATGGAAGACATGACAGCGCACCTGAACACGCTGAACACAGCTCTTCAACGGGGTAAGGACGTACAGCCCTGCACATGTTGGAGGATGTTTTGGCATTCGAGCGCAAGTTGACGTTGCTTGCCAGAGATTTACAGAAAGGCACATTGTCTCACTTCCCCAATTTGAGAGAGTTCAAACAAGGTCACGACATGATAAATTCGGAGTATTTACATTCTGCAATCATCGCAATGCAAACATCGTTTGGGAAACGCTTCTGTGAGTTCAGAGAGGAAAAAAACACATTATCCTTCCCGGTCACTCCCCTAAGCATCGATCCATCCCTACTGAACACGACTGCATTGTCAGGTGAGAGTCAACCTGACCAAGTATGATAAATATTTTAATTGCCTATTATTTTACGTATATTCATATGTTTTCCTTGTTCAGTGAAATAGTCCTTTTATTTTTCAGGTTGACAGCTGGCTGACGTTATTTTTGGTTTGCTGCTGGCGGCAAATTTAAGTTTGGCGTTTTTCATAAATACAAGAAGGACTCAAATAGACGTTGAGTATTTTACTTAAAAGTAACCTTCAACCCAACGTCTTTTTTTCGGAGTTCAAAATGTTTTTGTTGCATGCAGAAATGTAATTTCGTTTTCTCTGCAGGAGTTCATCAATTTCATAAATGCAACACATTATAGTTTGTTTATACATAGCATAAAGGCAAAACAAAACGTTATATGCAGTGTTATTTCATTTTAAATGTCAAACGGGTTTTGCGGCTCCCAGTGTTTTCTTTTCTGTGGGAAACTGGTCCAAGTGGCTCTTTCAGTGGTAAAGGTTGCTGACCCCTGCCTTAGGGTTTTGGACCAAGACTCTCCCTGAGGCGGTGACCCAACACACTGCCTTCGAGAGGCAGTGGCTGGCTCGCTGTTGGACCCTCCTAACCACTGAGTAGGTCTTGCTACGACCACACCTCCCTATCATGCAGTGGGTGAAATCCAACACTGTAACACACGAGGATGGGCATGCCCAATGGTCCTCAATCATTCAATGGAAATGGTATATCGCACAGGACAGAGAAAGGTCCTAATAGGGTGAGCCATATCCATGCCTGAAAATGACAACACACTGGTGGAAGGCTGCCACTCTTCACCCTACAACAGGTAAAATTGTCACACAGGAGTAAGGGGGGGGGGGGGGGGGGATCCAGCCAATTGGTTGAGCCATAACCTTGCCATTCCAATCTGAACAGAGTTCAGGATAGTGGCCAATGGCATGCAATACTGGGAGGTACATGGCCTACTTCTCCGGGGGAGTGGGGGGGCACTCTTAATTGGAACATATTTAGTGGGGTGCACACCAGCACCAAATTACAGTCCACTGTTCAGATGCCCACACTTCTCAGGAAAGATAGATTTACATAATGCTGCAGTAGATAGAGCAGCACAAATCTGTATGTATTCCAGGGAAGGGAATGCAGTTGCTTGGTGGCGCACCAGAGAAGTGGGCATCTGCGGGTGGACACAGGACAAGAAAATGGGCAGGGGCCTGAGAGGTGGCATCAACTTATGATGAGGCCAAAATGGCGAATATAGCTAGCCAGCTTGCCACAGGAGCTGGCTGGCAGGTCCCTCGGGACACATTTGGAGGGGTATAGGAGCCAGTCAGATCTGGCTGATCAATTACATTGGGCCTCTGCAGTGACAAAATAAAAAGCAGTACTTGTGACCATGGTGGACACAAATTCCAGAGACCTGGTGGTGGTGCTGTGTGACTATGCTGACCAGGAAAACACAATTACAGCATTTGCCATTCATGTATGGGGTCCCATGGCAGTTTCAATCAGACAAGGGTTCTCACTTTACTAGAGCTAATGTCCAGGACCAGGCAGAAGAATCTGCCATTTCATAGGTGTTTCATATTCTATGGTACCTGCATGCGGCAAGGCTGATTGAATGTATGAATGGGCTGTTGAAACAGCAAGCTACTGAACCCTACACGTATTATTCAGGCTTGGCTGGGCGTGCTGCAGCAAGCAGTGGATCACACAAACTCCCAGCCAGTGAGTCTGGATGGGTCTCTGATGTCCCGGCATCTAGCAGTGTCAGATCCTCCTAAGTCAGGGGAGGTGGATTAGGAGGAAAAATTGGGGAAGGTTTGGGTGCAGCAACCACAGGTGGACGGGGGAACGCAGTGAATAGCATTACCTGGGGAACCAGGAATGACATGTCAGAATACCCAATGACTAGCCAGGAGAGAGTGAGATTGTGTTTCTCTACATTACAGATTGACAAAATGGTGGGAGCTGCCAGCAGTGGCAATGACATTGTCCTGCAGTGGGAAGTCCTAAAACACGTTCCTATGGATGGCAGGAGCCTGAGGGATGGCATTAACTCATGATGAGGCCAAAATGGCGAATGTAACTGGCTGACTTGCTACATGTTAAGCAGTTGTCCACCACCCTCCCATTGCCCCAAAATGCCATCAACTTCCCCCGGAGTGTAATGGTAATAATGCTGATCCTTTACCTGTTTAATTTTATCTGCTGATTCCCCAGTGTGATCAGCCAAATCAGAGATGTTCCCCAACTCATCAGGAATATAAGCACAGCACTGCTGACCAATAACAGCACAAGTGTCACCTTCCTCTGCAAGCTGGTAGTCTAAGGCCACTCCAGACAGTACCGGAGAAAATATTTGGAAGATGTAAAAGTTTACAGGGGGAGGGGCTCATGTTTTGGGTGCGCACCTAGTTAGTTAGTTGCTTATTGCTTGTTTAATCTTGTGTAACTTGGACAGATATAACAAGTGTATTGAATACTTAGTATTTAGTTTCTACAGTTTGGGTGATTTGGATGAACGTTTGTTCGACTTGCATGCGAGTGTTTCACTGTTTGCTTATCAATGAAGAGTTGGTGTACTTAGCCCATAATCAATGTCTACTCTTTCAGTGACCAAACCCACAAATCTGCTTCAGTACATCAGGGACTCCCTGTGGCCAATCTTGGTTAACGAACTGAAGAACGTCAGCAATAAAGATGGCAAATAGGGTGGGTGCAGTGGTACAATCCCATTTGACTGCTGTCTTGACAGCGAAGGGTTCTGATTTAGCGCCACTATTGCTGAGTACCTTGGCTGACGTGCTCTCATGCAGCAGCCTTGGTATTTGTAAGTACTCGTCAGTGTAGCCATGTCTTGATAGCATATGCCAGAGGGGAGCTTGGCAGTCTCCAATATTTTTGACAAATCTATGAAAGCCAAGTACAAGGGTTGCCTTTATTCATGGCACTCTTCCTGCAATTCAGGTGTTGTAAAGGTCAAGTCTGCAGAGCATTTAGATGGGCAGAAACATTACAATTCAGGGACTATTTCTTCAGACAGCAGAAGCAGTTAGTTGACAAGGATACATGCAAGCACTTTGCCTGTTGTGACAGGATGGAGATGCCTCTGCAATTGCTATAATCTGCCTTGCCTCCCTTGGTGAATATCGTTACTATCAGAGCATCTCAATAGTCTAAGGGCAGCCGTTCCTTTCCTCAGATGTTTAAGAGCAGGGCATGTACGTGGTGCTGGTCCACCTTCCTTGAGTATTTCTGCTGAGGTCCCATCAGCATCAGTGGTTTTGTTGCTTTTCAGGCTTTTGATGTTATCATAAACCTCTTTCATACTGGGAAGATCCCCCATATCTTCTCTCAGGTAGCAGGAGAAATTGGCTTGTAATCTCTGGCTTAGCAGTGCAGTCACAGCTCAGTTCTTGAAACTACTCTCTCCATCGATTGTTGATGTCCATATGATCCTTCAGCAAGTTTGGCCTGTCCTTTGAGCACAGGTGTTTTAATTCACATGAACTTGGACAACAGGCTGCTTTGGTGGCACTGAAGAAGCCTCTTGTGTCACCAGAGTCTGTCAGTCTCTGGATTTCTAGGGCTTAAAAGTTATGACAATGACAAAAGTTACGACAGTAAAAGTTGACTTGACTAGACTTTTCTCATTCCACCATTCCATTCTCATTTTCTCATTCCACCAAGAATTCTTTAGCTCCCTCACCCTGCACTGGACAATTGCCTTGGCTATGGAGTAAGCTTCTTGTTCGGCCTTGCTGCCAATGTCATTCTGCCAGGCACAAAAGGTTTTTCCTTTTAGAACCACAGAACAGTAGAACATTATAGCACAGAAGCAGCCCTTTTTGGCTGTGCCGAACCATTTTTCTGCCTAGTCCCACTGACCTGGCCCATATCCCTCCATACACCTCTCATCCATGTACCTGTCCAAGTTCTTCTTAAATGTTAAAAGTGAGCCTGCATTCACCACTTCATCTGGCAGCTCATTCCACACTCCCACCATTCTCTGTGTGAAGAAGACCCCCCCAATGTTCCCTTTAAACTTTTCCCCCTTCACCCTTAACCCATGTCCTTTGGGTTTTTTTCTCCCCTAACCTCAGTGGAAACAGCCTGCTTGCATTCACTCTATCTATACCCATCATAATTTTATATACCGCTATCTAGTCTTCCCTCATTCTTCTACACTCCAGGGAATAAAGTCCAAACCTATTCAACCTTTCTCTGTAACTCAGTTTCTCAAATCCCGCCAAAATCCTTGTAAACCTTCTCTGTACTCTTTCAACCTTATTAATATCCTTCCAGTAATCGGTGACCAAAACTACACACAATACTCCAAATTCGGCCTTACCAATGCCTTATACAACCTCACCATAACATTCTAACTCTTCTACTCAATACTTCGATTTATAAATGCCAATGTACCAAAAGCTCTCTTTACTACCCTATCTACCTGTGACGCCACTTTTAGGGAATTTTGTATCTGTATTCCTAGATCCCTCTGTTCTACTGCACTCCTCAGTACCCTACCATTTACCTTGTATGTTCTACCTTAGTTTGTCTTTCCAAAGTGCAACACCTCACACTTGTCTGTATTAGTCTGGATCCTCTTCAGTTTGTGTATCAGGAGAAGGTGGGAGTGGAGGATGCTATCACGTACTTGCTGCACAAATCCCTCTCTCACCTGGACAGGGTCAGTGGTGCTGTGAGGATTACATTCCTGGACTTCTCTAGTGCCTTTAACACCATCCAGCCCAGGATCTTAAGGCACAAACTAACGGAGATGGGAGTAGACTCACACATGGTGGCTTGGATAACGGACTACTTGACAGACAGACCTCAGTATGTGAGGTTGGGAGACTGTAGGTCTGACACGGTGGTCAGCAGCACAGGAGCACCGCAGGGGACCGTGCTTTCTCCGGTCCTGTTCACCCTGTACACATCAGACTTCCAATATAACTCGGAGTCCTGCCATGTGCAGAAGTTCTGCTGATGACACGGCCATAGTGGGGTGTGTCAGGAATGGTCAGGAGGAAGAGTATAGGAAACTGATACAGGACTTTGTGATATGGTGCAACTCAAACTACCTGCGTCTCAATATCACCAAGACCAAGGAAATGGTGGTGGACTTTAGGAGACCTAGGCCTCATATGGAACCATTGATCATTAATGGAGAATGTGTGGAGCAGGTTAAGACCTACAAGTATCTGGGAGTGCAGTTAGACGAGAAGCTAGACTGGACTGCCAACACAGATGCCCTGTGCAAGAAAGCACAGAGTCGACTGTACTTCCTCAGAAGGCTGGTGTCATTCAATGTTTGTAGTGAGATGCTGAAGATGTTCTATCGGTCAGTTGTGGAGAGCGCCCTCTTCTTTGTGGTGGCGTGCTGGGGAGGCAGCATTAAGAGGGACGCCTCACGTCTTAATAAGCTGGTAAGGAAGGCGGGCTCTGTCGTGGGCACAGAATTGGAGAGTATGACATCGGTGGCAGAGCGGAGGGCGCTGAGTAGGCTACGGTCAATCATGGAAAACCATGAACATCCTCTGCACAGCTCCATCCAGAGACAGAGAAGCAGCTTCAGCAGCAGGTTGCTGTCAATGCAATGCTCCTCAGACAGGATGAAGAGATCATTACTCCCCAACGCCATTTGGCTCTACACCACCAGGGGCAAGACATGTTAAAGTGCTGGGGTTAGGACTGAGCTTAAGTTACCACTCAATGCACTTTAGTAAACTATTTAAGAACTTTTTAAAAACTATTTATTAATGCTTTTTGGGAGGGTGATTTTAGATGCATATCACATTTATACTGTTAAATACTGTATGTAATCAGTTTTGCTACAATTAGTGTATGAGACACTGGAAAAATGTTGAATTTCCCCTTGGGGATGAATAATGTATCTATCTATCTATCTAAACACCATCTGCCATTTTTCAGCCCATTTTTCCAGCTGGTCCAGATCCCTCTGCAAGCTTTGAAAACTTTCCTCACTGTCCACTACACCTCCAATCTTTGTATCATCAGCAAATTTGCTGATCCAATTTACCACATTATCATCCAGATCATTGATATAGAAGACAAATAACAATAGACCCAGCACTGATCCCTGTGCACACCACTAGTCACAGGCCTCCACTCAGAGAAGCAATCCTCCACTACCACTCTCTGGCTTCTCTCATTGAGCCAATGTCAAATCCAATTTACTACCTCTCCATGTATATCTAGCGACTGAATCTTCCTAACTAACCTCCCATGCGGGACCTTGTCAAAGGCCTTACTGAAGACCATGCAGACAACATACCCTTCCCTTCATCTACTTTCTTTGTAACCTCCTCGAAAAACTCTAAAAGATTTGTTAAACATGACCTACCACACACAAAGTTGTGCTGACTCTCCCTAATAAGTCCCTGTCTATCTAAATACTTGTAGATCCTATCTCTTAGTACTCCTTCCAATAATTTACCTACTACCAACATCAAACTTACCGGCTTATAATTTCCTGGATTACTTTTAGAGTCTTTTTTTAAACAATGGAACAACATAAGCTATCCTCCAATCCTCTGACACCCCACCCGTAGATACTGACATTTTAAATATATCTGCCAGGGGCCCCTGCAATTTCAACACTAGTCTCCTTCAAGGTCCGAGGAAATACCCATGTCAAGTCCTGGGGATTTATCTACTTTGATTTGCCTCAAGATAGCAAGCACCTCCACCTCTTCAATCTGTATAGGTTCCATGACCTCACTACCTGTTTGCCTTATTTCCATTGACTCCATACCAGTTTCCTTAGTAAATACAGACACAAAAAAGCCATTTAAGATCTCCTTCATTTCTTTTGGTTCCATACATAGCCAACCACTCTAATCTTCAAGAGGACCAATTTTATCCCTTACTATCCTTTTGCTCTTAATATACCTGTAGAAGCTCTTTGGATTATCCTTCACCTTGACTGCCAAAGCTACCTCATGTCTTCTTTTAGCCCTCCTAATTTCTTTCTTAAGTATTTTTTGCACTTTTTATACTCAAGTACCTTATTAGCTCCGTTTCCTATACATGTCATTCATCTCTCTCTTCTCATCAGAGTTCCAATATCCTTAGAGAACCAAGGTTCCTTATTCACTTTGCCTTTAATCCTGACAGGAACATACAAACTCTGCACTCTCAAAATTTCTCCTTTGAGGGCCTCCCCCTTACCAACGACATCCTTGCCAGAGAACAACCTGTTCCAAGCCACACTTTTTAGATCCTTTCTCATTTCTTCAAATTTGGCCTTTTTTTCCAGTTTAGAACCTCAACCCAAGGACCAGATCTATCTTTATCCATGATCAAGTTGAAACTAATGGTGTTAAGATCACTGGAACCAAAGTGTTCCCCTACACACTCTTCCGTCACCTGTCCTAACTCGTTTCCCAATAGGAGATCTAATATTGCATCCTCTCTAGTCAGTACCTCTATAAATTGATCTAGAAAACTTTCCTGAACTCATTTTACAAACTCTAACTTGTCTAGACCTTTAACAGTATGGGAGTCCCAATCAATACGTGGAAAATTAAAATCCCCTACTATCACAACTTCATGTTTCCTGCAGTTGTCTGCTATCTCTCTGCAGATTTGTTCCACCAATTCTCGCTGACTATTGTGTGGTCTATAATACAACTCCATTAATGTGGTCATACCTTTCCTGTTTCTCAGCTCCACCCGGATGGCCTCGGTAGACAAGCCCTCTAATCTGTCCTGCTTGAGCACTGCTGAAACATTTTCCCTAACTAGCAATGCCAACCCCCCCCCCCCCCCCCCCCACCTTTCACCTCTCTGCCTCTATCACAACTGAAGCATCGGAACCCTGGAACATTGAGCTGCCAGTCCTGCCCCTCCTGTAGCCAAGTTTCACTAATGGCTACAATGTCATAATTCCACATGTCAAATCCACGCCCTCAGCTCGTCTGCCTTCCCCACAATGATCCTCTCCCTGACATAGACACACCTCAGAGATTATTACCACCACACACAACCCTTCTATTTATGACTTTGCATGAAACTTTAACATAATTTATTTTCACCCGTTCCACTATCTACTCAGGCATTCAGGTTCCCATCCCCCTACAAATCTAGTTTTACCACCCCCCCCCCCACCCATAGCACTAACAAACCTCCCTGCAAGGATATAGGTCCCCCTGTAGTTCAGGTGTAACCTGTCTCTCTTGTACAGGTCCCACCTGCCCCAGAAGAGGTCCCAATGATCCTGAAATCTGAAACCCTGCCCCCTACACCAGTTCCTCAGCCACGTGTTCATCCTTCAGAGCATACTATTCTTATCCTCATTGGCACATGGCACAGGTAGCAATCCTGAGATTACCACCCTCAAGATCCTGTTTTTTAACTTCCTACCAAGCTCTCTGCACTCACTTTTCAGGACCTCCTCACTCTTTCTTCCTACATCATTGGTACCGATGTGTACCATGACATTTGGCTGTTCACCCTCCCATTTCAGAATGTTGTGCACGCAATCAGAGACATCCCTGACCCTGGCACCCAGGAGGCATCAAACCATCCAGGAGTCTATGTCGTGACCACAGAGCCTCCTGTCTGTACCGCTAACTATCGAGTCCACTATCAGTACCACTCTCCTCTTCTTCCCCCCTCCCTTCTGCACTGCAGAACCAGACTCAGTGTCAGAGATCCGGCTTCCGCAGCTTGTCCCAGGTAAGTCATCCCAACAGTATCCAAATCGGTATACTTGTTGCTGAGGGGAATGGCCACAGGGGAGCCCTGCTCTGCCTGCCCTTTCCCCTTCCCTCGCCTGACAGTAACCCAATTACCTGTGTGCTGCTCCTTTGGCGTGACTGCCTCCCTATAGCTACTAACTATAAACACCTCATTCTCCCGAATGATCCGGAGGCCATCCAGCTCCTGCTCCAGTTCCCTAATGTGGTTTGTTAGGAGCTGCAGCTGGGTGCACTTCTTGCAGGTGTAGTTCTCAGGGACACTGGTCTCCCTGACTTCCCACATCCTGCAAGAGGAGCATTCCAACATCCTGCCTGGCATTCTCTCTACTCTAAATGAACAAAAACAAAACTAACCAGGGACCTACCCTCGCCTCTGCCGGTTCACACCGAAGCATATTGAGCCAAAGCCATCCCACTCTGCCTCAGTCCTCTGCAACTATGGCCGCTACGACGATGGCCGCTGTATATGGTGGTCTTTTTTTTAAACCTTTGGCACGCTACGTCATGCGCCTGCGCAGTCTAGCCTCTTTTCCCCAATCTGTTAAAAAAGAATGGCTTCTCTCCGAGATGCCTTTACTTCTTCACTCTCCCCCTCTTGCTTTGAATTAAAAGACCATTGAAAATTTCCTCTCCTTTTTCCTGGAAAGAAGTTATTTTATCTCTAGATCGTCATGAAACTAATCCTGATGTTTTCTGGGCTTGCAGGCAAGGATGGTTTTGCAGGTAGAAGATGATGGATTTAAGCAGACTCCAATGTTCTTCAATATCCTCTGGATATTCTTGACGGAGGTTTCCCCAAACAAGGTCTGAAGGTGCTGTTGGGTGGCAGTGTCAATCAAGCTCTTAAGTTTTAGTTTTGGCCTGGTTTTCTTCTTATGAACCCTCTTCTTTTTCTGAGTCTGATCGACGGGGAGCAGATCAGGCATTGATCACATTACATCTGCCCCTAGCTTGGACCATGACATAGTCAATCATATGTCACCATTTAGACTGGGGGTGCTGTCAAGATACCATGAATTTGTTTTTCTGGCAGAAGATTGTTCGTGATGATAAGATCGTGCTCAGCACATACGGTGAGCAGTAGCACTCCATTTGAGTTGATCTTCCCAATGCCTTTCTTTCCTATTGTATTCTTCCAAAGATTAAAGTCCTGACTGACCCTGGCACTTTAGCCTCCTAAGAGAATTAGCTTATCCTCCTTGGGCACTGTGTCATTTCTAGGCAAGCGTAGAAGACCTCTTTTTGTTGCCATCTGGTTGTTGGCAAGCACCAAGTGGATTGTCATGAGACGTTCACTGACATGCTGGTGCATTATTGCAAACCCAATACTATGGATCCTAAGGCAAACACTAGGAATCTACAGATGCTGGAAATTCAAGCAACACACACAAAATGCTGGTGGAACGCAGCAGGCCAGGTAGCATCTATAGGGAGCACTGTCGATGTTTCAGGCCGAGGCCCTTCGTCAGGAGTAACGTTTCGACAGTGCTTCTCCCTATAGATGCTGCCTGGCCTGCTGCGTTCCACCAGCATTTTGTGTGTGTTGCTATGGATCCTAGACTCATCAGCTGCCTTCCCTTTTCAGGTGTAACCATTCTTCACCTCTAGTTGCCCTTCATCTGCCAGACAAGTATCAGAAAGAGCAGCTAGGCAAATCTGGCATCTCCTCTGTTTTCTGTTGATGATCGCAGTTTTTCCTCTCTGGTTGAACTACTTATCAGAGTGTATATATTCCAAGCTACAAAGGTCATGTTTCTTTGTTTCTAATCTCAAGTGGTGATCCCTCTGGACACAGTAACTGAATCAGGAAGTTGACACAGTGTATTTTAGGGCACCTTTTCCAGCCCTGAGTGGGGTGAGCAGAGTGGATCTTAATCAGGGCTGCTCAGTTTTGGGTGCAGCTGCCAAAGGGCTCTTTCAGCCTCAGTTCAAGAGCCCAGAGATGGAATCAAAAACTCACTGACCAATGTGCCAGCTTGTGACTAGGGACTTCCAGAACTCTCAAGTCTGTCCCTTTCACCACTTGTTGATCACCATGAGACATTATATGGGATATTAGTGTCGATTCCTTTAATGAAGAACATCGGTGTATGACAATTTAAAATGGAGAGGCTAATGCATAGGCAGCCACCATAAAGACCCTGGCAGATCAGGGTCAGGGTCCAGTGGCATGGTGTGCAGGACAAATGGGGACCCTACACTGCTGCAGCCTTCCTCCACCTTCACTGACGTTGAAATGTGTCATCATATTCCACCAGCTCCACCAATGAGATCTTGGTCAGATCACTCTGTCTGGAACTTCTTCCTTGACCTTACTGCCATGGGTGACCCTACCAGAACCCTCCAGAAGGCATTACTCTCGCGATCTCAGGAATTCACAACCTTCTGCCCCAGTCTGGTGTGGAGCTTCCAATGATCGCAAGGGTTATAGACTCAGCTAACTCCATCACAGGCACAACCCGCCCACCACCAAGGACCTTCAAGAAGGAGGTATCCATTACAAAAGACCCTCAACATCCACAACATTCGCTCTTCTTATTACTACCATCTGGGAGGAAAGACAGCAGGCAAAGCATCCACAATCAATGACTGAGGAGCAGCTTCTTCCCCTCCATCATCAGGTATCTGAACTGTACATGATCACTACTTGGTAATTCCTTTTTTCCACTATTTCGTAACTTACAATAATATTCTGCCTTGCATATCTTGTTGTTGCAAAATGACAATTTTCACAGCATATGTCAGAATAATAATCTGATTCTGATTCAATTGAATTTTACAATCATACAGAGCCATTTAACTTCTCCCAAATTTCTGAACAGAATAAAGATGCTCACTCTCACAGTGTGATTTAACTCATGTTATCTGGGTTATAAAGCTTAGATCTCTGGATTAATAGTTTAGCAATGTAAGTTCTACATTAATGAACTTATTGAAGTATAAATTACTGTACTCTGAAATATTATAACTAATCAGTACAATAAAAATCAATTATTTAAAAGATCAGATGAAAAAATCCACCACTTATCAGACATTTAATGACAATACAGATTGTGAACTTACCCACATAGAATTCTGCCTATGTTGTACATTCTAGCTTAATATTATGAAATTAATTTGGATCACACCCTTGCCCCATCACACTGAACAGAAATAGCAAAGTGGCAGGAGAAAATAATAAAGCCACTGAATATCATTCTGCTCTCTATAATTACACCTTCAACATGTGCTTCACACCAATAATAACTCACCAGCTCAGCTAGGTTCCAGAATATCATGAACAAACTAGATTTCTATTCAGATTTCCAAGCCATTATCATAACAAGAGGATTGACTGACTTTATTCACTCATCCCAAATCACAAACGTGCATGTATAATCACCTGACACATATGTAATTACATTAAATCTAAAGACCTCAAAAATCAGTTTGAGTGAATGTGATTTAAAAACTATATTCCTTGTTTTCAGGGTTTAGCTTGTTAGCCCCTCGCTAACAGCCACTGGGGTCAACATTGAGAAAATCACCTTTCTCAGACCCTGTATGTCTAGGGCAGATATGACTTGGGTCTCGTCAAATCCGTGGGGTTGGGATGGCTTGTGTGAAAACTGTGTGATTTACTGCCCCATGCAATCACCCATTGGCAAAAAGTACAGATCATACACTGCACAGTTATAAAGCAAGCATATTTATGAATAGTAACTTAGTCAGTAAAGAAAAGATAGAAAAACACAAAGAGCGCCCATTATAATTAAAAAGTCAAATATGCACAGGCTTGAGTTCAAATCTTCCAAAAGTCAGTGTCTGATGAGCTCATAGCACCACTCATATTCACTGATCCCTGGTAGAATTCCCTCTCTTAGGCTCCATTGGATCATGCATTCCATAAGACTATCAGACATAGGAGCAGAGTTAAGCCATTTGACCTGTTAAATCTGCTCTGCCATTCAATCATGGCCGATCCTTTTGTCTCCCACTCACCAGCCTTCTTCTCCCTGTAACCTTAGATGCCATGCCCAATCAAGAACCTATCAAACTCTGCCTTAAATACACCCAACAACCTGGTCTCCAAGGCTGCCTGGGGTAATAAATAGCACAAGCTCACCACCCTCTGGCTAAAGAAAGTTCTCCACATCTTTTTTAAATGGACATCCCTCTATCTTGAGGCTGTGCTCTCTTGTTCTAAACTTCCCTACCAACATCTGTCCACATCTACCACGTCTAGGCCTTTCAACATTCGAAGGTTTTAATGACACCCCCCTCATCCTTCTAAATTTCAGCGAGAACAGACCCAGATCTATCAAACATTTTCATCCGTTTCATTCCCAGAATCATCCTTGTGAATCTCTTCTGAACCCTCTCCAGTGCCAGCACAGGAGCCCAAAGCTGTTCACAATACTCAAGGTGAGGCCTCACCAGTGCCTTATAAAGCTTCAGCATCTCTCGCAGGTTCAAATCCTATGGCCGGTTCTCTCGAGCTTCTTCTCTCCATCTCCTACTGAAAAAGACCTCAACCCACCTCTGTCACAAAACCTCTTTCCCAGCATCCTTTAGAACATTCTCCCAGTTCCACCCTCCTGATTGGATGACACAACATTCCTAAGCATCCCTTATTTGTAACGGTAACTCAAACACTACCAGCAGAACATACTGCTTCTAAAGAAAACTATTACATGAAATACCTTACATTAGCAGTAAAATCTTTATCAGGGTGTTAAATCAGGAATAGCCAGTAGTCCTCTGTACAACAATGTACAACATCCAATGACCAATAACATGACACAATTTGAAATAAATTCTATCTATTCAACTGTAAATTTGTATTCTAGTTTAAGATGATGATGGTGAAGCACAGCGATGACTTGACAGCAAAAGCAAGTATTAACTACTTTGTTAACTACACTTTTTCTCAAAAACATTCACTGCAACCAATAGCCTACAGCTGCCTTTCAGAGTTGAGCTTTTGAACTATCTGTATAATCAGCAATTTTTTGCAAAGTCTCGAAGACGCAGCATTGTTGGTGTGTGGCATGTACAAGCTGAATCGACTGCAGTAGAACTGAAGTGAGGCAGAATTAAGGCAGTGGCGCCCAGGCCCAAGAGCATATCAAAGTGGCAAGTCCTGGGACCGAGAACGAGGAACAGACTGGTATTTAGCTCGTTGCTTACAAGGTACACTCGACTCTGCACTGAACTGAGGCTGTGGCCTGCAACTAATGGGCTTCTGGATAGACTGTGAATGGTTTTTATGAACTTCGTTCTGAATGTTACTTGCTTATTTTTAATGTTTGCACGATTTGTTGTTTTTTCTGCAATATTGAGTATTTCATGGTCCTTTTTAATGGATTCTATTAGGTTTCTTTGTTTTATGGTTGCCTGGAAGGAGACAAATCTCAAGATTGTATACAGTACACACAATTGAATAATAAATAACTTTGAACTTTCTACTTTGTGCTCAGGAATTCAGATTTCAAGTCATCTGAAACCAGTAATACTTCTCAAGCACTGACAAAAAGAGGCTAATTCTTTGTGACCACATTATTTCTTTAGCATTACAAAAGCATACACATTTCAGAGCAACACAGCACAAAAACAGGTCTTTTGGCCCAACTCAGTTTATTCCCTATAAACTGAGTTATAGGGAAAGGTTGAATCCATTAGAACTTTATTCCATAAGACATAGGAGCAGAATTAGGCCACTCAGCCTATCAAGTTTGCTCAGCCATTCCATTATGGCTGATCCTGGATCCCACTCAACCCCATACAAATGCCTTCTCGCATATCCTATCCGTGCCCTGACCGATGAGGAAACAATCAATTCCTACCTTAAATATACCCATGGTCTTGGCCTCCACCACAGTCTGTGGCGGAGCATTCCACAGATTTACTATTCTCTGGCTAAAAGAATACCTCCTTACCACTGTTCTAAAGAGTCACCCCTCAATTTTAAGGCTGTGCCCTCTAGTTCTAGATACCCCATCAGAGGAAACACCCTCTCCACAAAGTACACTGCTGGGGTCAAAGCAACACGTACAACATGCTGGAGGAACTCAGCAGGCCGGGCAGCATCCGTGGAAATGAGCAGTCAACATTTCGGGCCGAGACCTTTCATCAGGACTGAAGAGGGAGGGGGCAGGGACCCTATAAAGAAGGTGGGGGGAGGGTGGGAAGGAGAAGGCTGGTAGGTGCCATGTGAAAAACCAGTAAGAGGAAAGATCAAGTGGTGGGGGAGGGGAAGCAGGGAGGGGATAGGCAGGAGAGGTGAAGGAGGAATGTAAGGGGAAAGCACTATCTGTAGTAGAAGGCGGCAGAATCATGAGAGAGGTGATAGGCAGCTGGAGGAGGAGGAGGCAGAGTGAAACGGGGAAGGGAGAGGAAGGGAATTACTGAAAGTTGGAGAATTCAATGTTAATGCCAAGGGGCTGGAGACTACTCAGACAGTATATGAAGTGGTGCTCCTCAAACCTGAGTTTGGCCTCATCATGGCAGTAGAGGAGGCCATATATGGACATATCCAAGTGGAAATGTGAAGCAGAGTTGAAGTGGGTGACAACCCGGAGATTCTGTCTGGTGTGGCGGATGGAGCGGAGGTGCTCGACTAAGTAGTCCCCCAATCTGCGTCGGATCTCGCCGATGTAGAGGAGGCCGCACCGGGAGCACCAGATGCAATCGATGACCCCAACAGACTCACAAGTGAAGTGTTGCCTCACCTGGAAGGATTGTATGAGGCCCTGAATGGTGGTAAGAGAACAGGTGTAGGGACAGGTGTAGGACAGGGATAAGTGCCAGGTGGGAGATCTGTGGGGAGGGACGTGTAAACCAGGCAGTCGTGGAGGGAACAATCCCTGCGAAAAGCGGCGAGTGATAGAGAGGGAAAGATGTGCTTAGTAGTGGGGTCCTGTTGAAGGTGGCAGAAGTTGCGGAGGATAATATGCTGGATTCGGAGGGTGGTAGGTGAGGTCAAGGGGAACTCAGTCCCTGGTGTGGTCCCTGGGGTGAGGGCCGAAGTGCAGGAAATGGAGGAGATACGGGTTAAGGCATCATTGATGACAGCAGAAGGGAAATCACGACCCTTAAAGATTTTTTAAAGATTAAAGGACATTTGAGATGTCCTGGAATGGAAAGCCTCATCCTGGGAGCAGATGCGGTGGAGACGGAGGAACTGGGAACAGGGAATAGCATTTTCGCATTTGGCAGGGTGGGAAGCGGTATAGTCAAGGTAGTTATGAGAGTCAGTGGGTTTATAGAAGATGCCAGTGGACAGTCTGTCTCCAGAGATGGAGATTGAGAGATCGAGAAAGGGGTGAGAACTGTCCGAGATGGACCAAGTGAATTTGAGGGCTGGGTGGAAGTTAGAGGCAAAGTTGATGAAATTGATGAGCTCAGCATGGGTGCAGGAAACAGCACCATCAATGTAGCGAAGGAGAAGTTGGGGAGCAGTACCAGTATAGGTTTGAAGCATAGACTGTTCCACGTAACTAACAAAGAGGCAGGCATAGCTGGGGCCCATGCAAGTGCCCATAGCTACACCCTTGGTCTGAAGAAAGTGGGAAGAGCCAAAAGAGAAGTGTAATTCCCTTCCTCTCCTTTCCCCCATCCCAGTTTCACTCTGCCTCCTCCTCCAGCTGCCTGTCACCTCTCTCATGATTCTGCCTTCTTCTACTACACATAGTGCTTTCCCCTTACATTCCTTCTTCACCTTTCCTGCCTATCCCCTCCCTGGTTCCCCTCCCCCACCCCTTGATCTTTCCTCTGACTGGTTTTTCACCTGGCACCTATCAGCCTTCTCATTCCCACCCTCCCCTCCCCTTCTTTATAGAGCCCCTGCCCCCTCCCTCTTCAATCCTGACAAAGGGTCTCAGCCCTAAATGTTGATTGCTCGTTTCCACGGATGCTGCCCGACCTGCTGAGTTCCTCCAGCGTGTTGTACCCTCTCCACATCCTTTCAACATTTCCTTTCAAACTGTAGGTTTCATTGAGATCCCCGCCTCATTCCTCTTAATTTCCTAGAGTATATGAGAAAGAGGGAGATTTGATAGAGATATAAAAAATTATATATATTAATATTATATAGTTAGGGAAATGCAAGCTGGCTTTTTCTACTGATGTTGGGTGAGACTAGAACTAGAGGTCACGGGTTAAAGTTGAAAGGTGAAATGTTTAAGTGGAATATGAGGGGGAACTTCTTCACTCAGAGGGTGGTGAGAATGTGGAACAAGCTGCCACTGAAAGTGGTGGATGAGAGTTCAATTTTATCATTTAGATGGGTGCATGGAGAGAGGTATGGAGGGCTATGATCCGAGTGCAGGTCAATGGGAATGGGCAAAATTATATTTTGACTAGATAGTTAAAGAGCCTGTTTTCTGTGCTGTACTGTTCTATGACTCTGTGGTCCATACCAACCACAGTATCCTCCCTACTAGTCCCAGCTGCTTACATTCAGCCGATAAACTTCCAAGCCCCTCCCCCAGAGTACCTATTCTAAAATATTGTAATTCTACCTGCCTTAACCACTTCATCTGGCAGCGCATTCCAAGGTACTGTGCAAAATAAGTTAACTCTTGGGTCTTTTAAATCTCCCCCTTATCTTTTATATGTCTCTTCCAGCTTTGGACTCCACACACACACTCTCATAATTTCATAAACTTCTATGAGGTCACCCCTCATTCTCCTGCACACTAGGTAATAAAGGTCCACAATGGCCAATCTCTCCCTATAATTCAAGTGCTTTATTTCAGGCAGCCTCCTCATAAATCTCTCCTGCACCCTCTCCAGCTCAGAAATGTTTTCCTTATAACCAAAACTGTTGACAAATGCAGTGTCAGCTAAGATCCTTAATGGCAATATAATGCCTTTACTCCGAAACTCAATGAAGGCCAGCATGCCAAATATTGTCTTGAGCTCTCTTCTCATTTCTGTCATTGGGGAGGTGTTACAGGAGCTTAGGTTCCAAATTACCAGGTTCAGGAATAGTTTTACCCCTCAACCATCAGGCTTCTGAATCAGCACAGATACCATCATTCACCTCAACTCTGAACTGATTCCACAACCTATGGACTCACTTTCAAAGACTGTGCAACTCATGTTCGCAATATTATTTGTTACTTATTATCGTTATTATGGTTTTTTTGTATTTAAACAGTTGGTCTTTTGCACATTGGTTGTTTGTCAAACTTTATGTGTAAGCTTTTCATTGATTCTGTTGTATTTCTTTGTTCTACCGTGAATATTTGTAAGAAAACGATTCTCAGGGTAATATATGATGACATATACATACTTTGATTAAAAAAATTACTTTGAACTCAAGTATTGAAAACTGTCTACTTGCATGCGTGCTTTCAGCAAAATGTGGACTTGTATTCCCAGCTCCCATGTTTCCATGACACTTCTCAAGACACTGCCGCTAACAGTATTCTACCCTATTTTAACTGTCCAAAATGCACCATCTCACACTTACTAAAGTTAAAATCTATTTGCTATTCCTCAGTCTATCTTCCTAACGGATCAAGATTGCGTTGTAATTCATTGCAACCTGTTTCATTATCAACAACACCGCCTAACTGTCCCTCAGAATTCCCACGAGTAACTTCCCTACAACTAAAGTCAAGCTCACTGGCTGGATAAGCCATGATACATGTTGGTTTTGATAAGTCAGTGTACTGAGAACAACAGTTGGGATGGTATTGACTTCTCTGCTACATGAAATATGTTACTAAACTGGGAAAACTGCAGAAGAGATTTACAAAAATGTTGCCAGGATCTTAGGAGGTATATAAAATCATGTGATGAATGCTCTCAGTCTTTTTCCGAGGGTGGGAAATCAAGAACAACTAGAGGTGAGAGTGGAAAGATTTAATAGAACTTGAAGGGCAACTTTTTTTATATATTAACATAAAGGGTGGTGTCAGTGAGATGATTATTGACTTCAGGATGAGGAAACTGAAGATCTGTCCATGAGCCAGTCCTCATCGGGGGTTCAGAGATGGAGAGGGTCAGCAGCTTTAAATTCCACAGTGTCACCATTTCAGAGGATCTGATCTGGGCCCAACACGCAAGTGTAATTACGAAGAACACATGGCAGCACCTCTTGTGAAGATTCAGCATGACATCTAAAATTTAGATGAACTTCTATAGATGTGTGGTGGAGAGATCAATGATTGGTAGCATTGTGGCTTGGTATGGAGACACCAATGCCCTTGAATGGAAAATCTTACAAAAGGTAGTGGATTCAGTCTAATCCATCATGGACTACCAAGTCCTGCTCTCTTCTCACTGCTGCCATTAGTTAGAGGGTACCCACACCATCAGATTCAAGAGCAGTTATTATCTCTTAAACATCAGGCTCTAAAACCAATGAGGATAACTTTGCCTCCAACCGTCACCCTACCCTCAAATTTACCTGGTCCATTTCCAACACCTCCCTCCCCTTTCTTGATCTTTCTGTGTCCATCTCTGGAGACGGCTCATCTACTGATATCTACTATAAGCCTACAGACTCTCACAGCTACCTGGACTATTCCTCTTCCCACCCTGTCTCTTACAAAAATGCTATCCCCTTCTTACAATTCCTTCATCTCCGCCGCATCTGCTCTCAGGATGAGGCTTTTCATTCCAGGACGAAGGAGATGTCTTCCTTTTTTAAACAAAGGGGCTTGCCTTCTTCCACCATCAACTCTGCTCTCAAACGCATCTCTCCCATTTCCTGCACATCTGCCCTCACCCCATCCACCTGCCACCCCACTCAGGATAGGGCTCCCCTTGTCCTCACCTACCACCCCACCAGCCTCCAGGTCCAACGTATAGTTCTCCGTAACTTCCGCTACCTCCAATGGGATCCCACTACCAAGCAGATCTTTCCCTCCCCCACTCCTGCTTTCCACAGGGATCGCTCCCTACGCGACTTCCTTGTCCACTCGTCCCCCCCATCCCTTCCCACCGATCTCCCTCCTGGCACTTATCCTTGTAAGCAGAACAAGTGCTACACCTGCCCTTACACTTCCTCCCTCACCACCATTCAGGGCCCCAGACAGTCCTTCCAGGTGAGGCGACACTTCACCTGTGAGTCGGCTGGTGTGGTATACTGTGTCCAGTGCTCCCGGTGTGGCCTTTTATATATTAGTGAGACCCGACGCAGACTGGGAGACCATTCCACTGAACACCTACACTCAATCAGCCAGAGAAAGCAGGATCTCCCAGTGGCCACACGTTTTAATTCCACATCCCATTCCCACTCTGATATGTCTATCCATGGCCTCCTCTACGGTCAAGATGAATCCACACTCAGGTTGCAGGAACGACACCTTATATACTGGCTGGGTAGCCTCCAACCTGATGGCATGAACATTGACTTCTCTAACTTCTGTTAATGCCCCTCCTCCCCTCCTGTTCTCCATCTCCCTCTGGTGCTCCCTCCTCCCCCTTTCTTTCTCCCGAGGCCTCCCGTCCCATGATCCTTTCCCTTCTCCAGCTCTGTATCACTTTCGCCAATCACCTTTCCAACTCTTAGCTTCATCCCACCCCCTCCGGTCTTCTATCATTTCGCATTTCCTCCTCCCCCCACTACTTTCAAATCTCTTAGTATCTCTCCTTTCAGTTAGTCCTGACGAAGGGTCTCGGCCCGAAACATCGACAGTGCTTCTCCTATAGATGCTACCTGGCCTGTTGTGTTCCACCAGCAGTTTGTGTGTGTTGTTTGAATTTCCAGCATCTGCAGATTTCCTCATGTTTGCTCTTTAAAAACTTGATTAATGTAGGATTGAAATAAAACGGTAGTCAGCACATACTCTATGGGTTGAAGGGTTTGTGTCTGGCCGTTGAGGTTGTTGTCAAAAATCTTACAACATTTCCAAAGGTTGTGCCTTATCCCAGCCTTCAGCACAATCAAGACAATCATCTCAACCAAACTGAACTAAGGTTGCTTGCAAAACCTATGTAGAATGCCATGAAATAGAATTCTTCATTACATAAAGTTACAGAATTTTTCAAAGGAGTAGTTAAGCTAAAGTTCTTGGCTGTAAAAGAAAAACATTTTTTACAGCCAGATTACAATTCTTTTAACTACATTCTCTTTTCCCCTGCAAATGAATTATAACATGCACATTCTTAAAGTCAGAACCTATTCTAACCATACTTGAAAACACAAGTACAATTACAGATTTATTTATATTTGTAAATGTCCAGAAAAATAACACAATTGATCAGAATCAGGCTTAATGTTACTGACATAAGTTGTGAAGTTTGTGACAGAACTGTGCAGGCATAACAAATTATTATAAGTTACAATAAAAATAAATAAAGCTGAAGTAGAATAGTGAGGTGGTGTTTATGGTTCCATGGACCATTCGGAATTCTGATGATAAAAGGGAAGAAGCTGTGGGTGGTTCAGGCTCTTACACCTCCTCCCAGATGGTGAGGTCCTTCTTGCAGCACAGCCTTTGGAAGGCATCCTCGATGGTGGAGATGATTATGCCCGTGATGCAGCTAGCTGAGTCTACAACCCACTGATCCTGTGCATTGGAGCCTCCGTACTAGGCTGTGATGCAACCAGTCAAAATGCTCTCTACCGTACACTTGTAGATATTTGCCAGTCCTCATCGATAAGCGGGAAGTTAAAGTCACCTGTCATAACCTTACTTTTCTTACAACTGCCTGCAAATGTGCCCCTCTAAATCCCACCAGCTATGGGTCTATAATCTAACCCATTAATGTAGTCATCCCTTTGCTATTCCTCAGTTCCATGCATATTGACTTGTACGTCCTCTCTGAGCACTGCTTTATCTTCCTGTTTCTGGCCTCAGTAACATGTAGCATGGGTAGCAATCCTGAGACCACCACCCTGTAGGTCCTGTCATATAACTCCCTAAATTTGCAGGACCTCAGCACTTTTCCTGACCATGACAGACCATAAGATATAGAAGCACTATTAAGATTTTAGGTAACATCCAGTCCATTTCACCATCCAATCATAGCAATTGTTTTTCAGCTCCATTCCACCAACTTTTCACCCCATAACCCTTAACCCCTTAATCAATATCTGCCTTAAATACAACCAATGACTTGGTCTCCACAGCCCTCCATGGCGACAAATTCCACAGACTGATCAATCCTAGTGTTAAGGGACATTGTTCTAAGGCAGTTTCTAAAACATCCTCTCCACATTGACTCTTCCAGATCTTTCACTCTCAGTGAAGGGTCTCGATCATTGACTGTTCATTTTCCTGGCTGACCTGCTGAGTTACTCCAGCTTTTTGTATATGTTGACCCAAATTACTAGCATCCGCAGTCTCTCTGGTCTCTTAGGCTTCAATGAGATTTCTGCACCAACAAACTTGTTCAGAACTCAATTATCCATATGCCATCGTATTTCCAAATTACTGAATACCCCCTCTCCCCACCCCCCACCCGTTTCACTCATCCCAAAGTCTACATTTACAAATCAGATTATGGTTCCCTGTATCCTGCACCAAACTCAGATCAGGACAATATATTGCTTCCCATTAAACGACTAATAGCATAGATTTAGCCAACTTCCATGCTGTTTTCTGAAATTATCTCAGTAGACTACTCGTTCCAGTCACCCCGGCCTCAGAGGCACTTGTGAAACTTGCTTTAACTCTACAAACTGCTGCACTGTTTTCAAAATGCTGTGAGCATCCATTGTACAGAGAGCCTTCCGGTTCTAACCTCCTCTGCAAACTGGTGCAACTGGTACATATTGGGACGGGCTTCTCAGCCTACCATCAAAAACACAGACCGGCCTGGCTCCGAACCCATGTATCTAACGAGTCCAACCACAACCCTCTCTGGTTCTCCACACAAATCGAGCACCAGGCTTTGCGGCCTGACGCACTTCGGCCTCGTGGAGCGAGAGGGAAAGAGCGGACGGTCCGAGGTCGAACGATATAGGAGTTTGTGGAAGGATCCGAAGCCTCACCTGATAGCTGAGTAACTCCCCAACATCCATGTCCGCGCCGTCCTCCGCCGCCGCGAGTCAAAGTTACTGCGAGCTGGAGCTGCCCTGCCTCACTACCGTATGTCAGACCTGCGCCGGGGACACACTGCCGTACGCGCCAAACTGTCGTAATTCAAAACTCGTAGGCTATCGCAAATGAAGAGAGAGAGATCCAAGGCATGCTGGCTAACTGAATCCAAAGCAGGAGAGGTGGATAGAAGGCGGAGGGAGTCTCATTTGTGAGCAGCGGTGTCCTGCCAGGATTGCTGCTGGAACCCTTGTTTCCATGACATGTATTATGGACTTGATATAAATTGGTTTATTATTGTCTCATGTACCAAGGTACAATAAAAAATCTTGTTTAGCATGCCCTTTCATTACAACAGTGGATTGAGGTAGTAACAAGAGGAAACAATAACGGAATGCAGAGTGAGTGTTACAGTAATGATGTTATTACTGTTAAACCAGGGAAAATAAGAAGACACTGCATCTGCTATAAGGACACATTAGCGCCATAGCCCTCCACCCCCCCCCCCCCCCCCCCCCACCAATCAGGTCATAACCTGTTGTACCTTCAGCCCTTTAATAAGTCTCTGGTCCAGTGGAAACCTGTGATTAGGAAGTGGTCACAGTAGGTCAATGAGGCCCTGTGAGGCTACTTTGAAAGGACTGACTGGGATATGTTCAGTAGTCCATATGGAGAGAACATTGATGGACTGACGGACTGCATCACAGGGTACACCAGCTTCTGTATGGATAATACTGTTCCCATTAGGACTGTACGCTGTTTCCCAAACAATAAACCTTGGGTCACCAAAGACATCAAAGCCATACTGAACAGGAAGAAGAGGGTATTCAGAGATGGAAATAGGGAGATCAGGCTGGTTCAGAGGGAACTGCGTGAGAAGATCACTCATGGCAAGGACTGCTACAGAAGGAAGCTGGAGAGGAAACTACAGCAGAACAACACAAAGGATATGTGGAGTGGTATGAAAACAATCACAGGGTACGAAAAGACCAGAGACACTGTGATTGAAGGGGACTGGGACAGTTTTGATGAGGAGAGTTCTGTTTACCCCTCTACAATCTGTCCATCGCCACCCCCTCACCCTTCATCTCTCTCCAAGGACTCCGGACAGCCAATGACCACAGAAACATGGACTACCCCTGCTGAGCAGGTAAGGAGCGAGCTCAGCAGACTTCACCCAGGCCAGGCTGTGGGCCCAGACGGTAACAGCCAAGGGTACTTAAGGTAGGTGCTACTCAGCTGGGTGTTGTCTTTCATCTGAAGCTGAGCCTGGAGAGGGTTCCTGTGCTGTTGAAAATATCCTGCCTAGTTCCAGTGCCGAAGAAGACATGTCCCACCACACAGTGACTAGAGACCAGTGGCACTGACCTCCCATCTCATGAAATCAACAGAAAGACTGGTTCTGACACACCTCGGGACCATCGTAAATCTATCACAGGACCCCTGCAGTTTGCTTACCAACCACAAATTGGAGTCAAGGACGCCACTATCTTCCTTCTTCTACGGGCTTACACCCATCTGGGTGAGTGAGGCAGCACTGTGAGAATCATGTTCTTTGATTTCTCCAGTGTTGTTAACACTATACGACCTGCTTTACCAGGGAGTAAGCCCGCAGAGATGCAGATGGATGCTCCACTAGTGTCCTGAATTACAGACTACCTGTCCAGGTGGCCACAGTACGTGAGATTACAGAGCTGTCTATCAGATACTGTGGTTTGCAACACATGGGCACCTTAGAGGACTGCCCTGTCCCCCTTCCTGTTCACTGTCTACACCTCGGACTTCAGATATAACTTGGAGTCCTGCCACCTGCAGAAGTTTTCAAATGATTTAGCAGTTGTGGGTTGTATCAGCTGTGGTCATCAGGCTGAGTACAGAAGAGTAGTGGACAACTTTGGTGAGTGGTGTGGGCTGAACTACCTGCAGCTCAACATCACTAAGACAAAGGAGTTGGTGGTGGACCTCAGGAAGGTGAAATCACCCTGCATTCACACCTCCATCAAGGGAACAGATGTGGAAGTTATCTGGGACTAAAGATACCTGTGAACTCATCTGGACAATAAACTGGACTGGACTGAAAATACAGGGGCTCTGTGCAAAAAGGGGCAAAGCCAACTGTACTTCCAGAGGAGGCTCCAGTCATTCAACATCTGCATTAAATCACTGAATCGGGCTTGCAGCATTCCACATTAACAATGTCCAAAAAGGTCTCAAGATCAGAATCAGAATCAGAATCAGGTTTAATATCACCAACATATGTCATGAAGCATGAAGCTAGTCACAAGAAAAGCAACCAAGATGGTCACTCTCTGTAAGACTGCCTGCCTCCTTCACGCACCAAAGCAGGCAACGCCAATTCCAGCTCGTTCAGTTTCTCTACCAACGAGCAACTTGCTGATGGGGTAGATCTACAATACTTTAAACTCTTCATGTCCAGCAGGGCATTGTGATCATAAAAATTACGTCTAACAACAGCAGAACAACAGTTTTTTGACCCTATAGAAGCCACTGCAATCGAACATGCTGCCATATCAATGTCATATTGAATTGGAGCTTATAGATAAGCAGGGAGGAGTGTAGTGTATTTAATATTTCAATAATATTTGAGCAATATTGTTGCTACATTGTTTGATTAAACATTCTTTGATTGTTTACATAATTCATTATGGGTTACAGTATACTATATGTAAGAAGTATATGAATGATGTACGCAGTACGTCATTACACTAACACGTCATATGTGAACACCTCACTAAAAAAAGGAAAGAAAATTGAAGAAGGAAAACATCCCGGCTCCTGTGTTTTTCTTTCAACTAGTTTCAATAGTCACTCAGTGAAGAAAACGATACTAAGTTTAGTCCAACAGATCAGGAAGATAAATGCACGTGAGGGGTGTACAAAGGTAAATTGTATCTATTGGAATGGTAGGAGTCGAACTAGTAAGCTGGATGAACTCAAAGCTTCATGCATTTTGTGGTGCTATGATATTATTACCAATACTTCATAAAATATAGTGGTATAATACTAAGGGGTTTCAATTTCCCAAATATTATCTCAGATTGACAGAGAATAGAAGGATTCAGGGAGAATTGAATTTCAAAGGTGTGATCAGTTTTTTTAATCACTGCCATATGTCTTAATATTCATCATTTTGCTGCTGTGGTACAGAACCAGTAATAACCAAATATAAGTTATAGAAGTAAATATATAAATAGTGTGAAATCAGAATAGTGAGGTGGTGTTCATGGGTTCAATGTCCATTCAGAAATCTGATGGCAGAGAGGAAGAAGCTGTTTTAAAATGTTGAGTGTGGGTCTTCAGGCTCTGGTACCTGCTGTCTGATGCTGTGTGGCATACATGCATGCCCTGAAGTTCTGCTTTTATTTCAGATTGCATCTAACTTGGCTATGGACAGTCCCAAGCCCGACTGTGAAAGAACAAGGGTTGAGAATGAGACTAACAATCTAATCCCATAACAACCCAGTGCTACAGAAGCCCCAAAGACCACATCCCTGGGAAAGAAGGGATATTTGATGATGGGCTACATGATGGGGTCAATTCGAAGGACCCAAATAGAGCTTTTACCAGTGACCAATCTGGACACTGGAAGTTTGAATGGAGGGATTTCACTCAGATCCACTGCCTGAGCGGTAGAAAGGCAGCAGTGGGTTGTGGCAGCATAATTGAGTTCTAATCAGTGTTTGGGATTGATTAACGAGCAAATTTAAGGAAGGCAGGGGCAAGTGCAGTGGATGTCATCGAAGTGGACAGAGTCAGAGTGGTGATCTTGTGCTTTGAGGCTTCAGTGAAGAGAGACTTCAGTCAGAGAAAGCAAAGAAAAACTCTAGGTTAAACTTCTTTTTCCCTTCCCTTCTTTATATCTGCACAACTTGGACAGCTGGGACGCCAAGCAAGATAGTTGAATGCGGGATGTGGGAAGGAAGGAAGACCTTGATGACTACATCTGCGAGAACTACATCCACCTGCAGCTTCTAACAATCCATATTAAGGAGTTGGAGCGAAAACTGGATGAACTCCGGATTATTCGGGAGGCTGAAGGGGTGGCAGATAGAACTTATAGAGCAGTAGTTACACCCAAGGTACAATACGGGGAACTGAGTGACAGTCAGGAATGGGAAAGGGGTCAAGGAGTACCCCTGTGGCCATCCCCCTCAACAACAGGTACAGTATACCACTTTGAGTACTGTTGGGGAGTGGTGGGGGGTTTGACCTAACAGTGGCTATGGTGATAAGAGATTCATTAGTTAGGGGAATAGAAAGGAGGTTCTGTGGCCGAGAAATAGATTCCCAGATGGAACATTGCCTCCCAGGTGCCAGGGTCCAGGACATCTTGGATTCTCAGCATTCTTAAATAGGAGGGTGAACAGCCTGAGGTTGTGTTCTATGTGGGTATGAATATCATGGGTAGGACGAGTAATGAAGTTCTGCATAGGGAGTTAGCTGTTAAGTTAAAGGGCAGGGCCTCCAGGGTTGTGATCTCAGGATTGCTACCTGTGCCATATGCTTGTGAGGCCAGAACCATAGAACATAAAACCATAGGACATTACAGCACAGAAACAGGCCTTTTGGTCCTTCTTGGCTGTGCCGAACCATTTTTCTGCCCGTTTTGAGACGGAAAATGATGTGGCAACAAGGAAGTTCACCTCTCCTACAAATGACCAGGTGCTGTGTCTCACCGTAGCCAATGTGAGAAGAACCCTGTGCAGGGTCAACCCACGGAAGGCTGCTGGACCAGACAACATCCCTGGTAGAGTGCTCAGAAGATGTGCAGACCAGCTAGAAGATGTTCTCACTGACATCTTCAACATTTCCCTGAGCAGTGCCACCATTCCAATGTGCTTCAAGGCCGCCACCATCATCCCTGTGCTGAAGAAGTCTTCAGTGTCCTGTCTAAATGACTACCGTCCCATTGCACATCATCATGAAGTGTTTCGAGAGGCTTGTCATGAGGCATATCAAGACCCTGCTGCCCCCCTCACTGGACCCCCTGCAGTTCGCGTACCATCCCAACCACTCAACAGATGACGCCATTGCCATCACTCTCCACCTGGACAAAAAAGACACATACGTTCGGATGCTGTTCATAGACTTCAGTTCAGCATTCAACACAATCATCCCTCAGAAACTGACTGGAAAACTGAGCCTACTGGGCCTGAACATCTCCCTCTGCAACTGGATCCTAGACTTCCTGACTGGGAGACCTCAGTCAGTCTGGATCAGGAACAGTATCTCCCTCCAATACCATCACCAATACCCCCAGGGCTGCGTGTTCAGTCCACTGCTGTTCACTCTGCTGACCCATGACTGTGCTGCAACACACAGCTGGAACCACATCATCAAGTTTGCCGATGACACGACCGTGGTGGGTCTCATCAGCAAGAACGATGAGTCAGCTTACAGAGAGGAGGTGCAGCGGCTAACGGACTGGTGCAGAGCCAACAACCTGTCTCTGGATGTGAACAAAACCAAAAGAGATGGTTGTTGACTTCAGAGGGCACGGAGCGACCACTCCCCGCTGAACATCGATGGCTCCTCGGTAGAGATCGTTAAGAGCATCAAATTTCTTGGTGTTCACCTGACAGAGAATATCACCTGGTCCCTCAACACCAGTTCCATAGCAAAGAAAGCCCAGCAGCGTCTCTACTTTCTGCGAAGGCTGAGGAAAGTCCATCTCCCACCCCCACCCCATCCTCATCACATTCTACAGGGGTTGTATTGAGAACATCCTGAGCAGCTGCATCACTGCCTGTTTCGGAAATTGCACCATCTTGGATCGCAAGACCCTGCAGCGGATAGTGAGGTCAACTGAGATGATCATCGGGCTCTCTCTTCCCGCCATCATGGACATTTACACTACATCTGCAAAGCAACAGCATTATGAAGGACCCCACGCACCCCCATACAAACTCCTCTCCCTCTTGCCATCTGGGAAAAGGCACTGAAGCAATCGGGCTCTCACAGCCAGACGATGTAACAGTTTCTTCCCCTATCAGACTCCTCAATACCCAAAGCCTGGACTGACACCTTACTGCCCTATTGTCTGTTTATTATAATGCCTACACTGTTTTGTGCACTTTATGCAGACCTGTGTAGATCTGTAGTCTAGTGTAGTTTTTTTTTTCTGTGTTGTTTTTTTTACGTAGTTCAGTCTAGTTTTTGTACTGTGTCATGTAACACCATGGTCCTGAAAAAACATTGTCTCATTTTTACTATGTACTGTACCAGCAGTTATGGTTGAAATGACAATAAAAGTGACTTGACTTGACTTGGAATCCTATACTGTAAAAAAGACTAGAGTTTGTCAGATGTGTTCAGGAAAGTTTCCTTCATCAGTATGTAGAAGCCCCAATGAGCGATACTTGATCTACTATTAGAGAATGAAACGGGGCAGGTGATAGAAGTTTGTGTAGAAGAATACTTTGCATCCAGTGACCACAATGCCATTAGTTTCAAAGTAAATGTGCGATGATCCAAAGGCACGGTTCGTGTGTTGAGGAAGAAGTAGTAAATTGGATTAGACATTGGCTTTGTGGGAGAAGCAAGAGAGTGGCAGTGGAGGGCTGCCTCTCTGACTGGAGGCCTGTGACTAATGGTGTGTGGCAGGGATTGGTACTGTGTTCTTTGCTGTTTGTCATCTATTTCACTGGATGATAATGTGGTTAACTGGATCAGCAAATTTGCAGATGACACCAAGGTGCAGAAGTAGGCCACTTGGCCCTTCGAGCTAGCACCGCCATTCAATGTAATCATGGCTGATCATCCACAATCCATACCCCATTCCTGCCCTCTTCCCATATCCCTTCACTCCGCTATCTTTAAGAGCTCTATCTAACTCTTTCTTGAAAGCATCCAGAGAATTAGCCTCCAGTGCCTTCTGAGACAGAGCATTCCATAGATCCACAACTCTCTGGGTGAAAAAGTTTTTCCTGAACTCTGTTCTAAATGGCCTACCCCTTATTCTTAAAATGTGGCCTCTTATTCTGGACTCTCCCAACATCGGGAACATGTTTCTTCACACGTCCAATCCCTTAATAATCTTATATGTTTCAATCAGATCCCCTCTCATCCTTCTAAATTCCAGTGTCTACAAGCCCAGTTGCTCCAATCTTTCAACTTATGACAGTCCCGCCATCCAGGGGATCAACCTCGTGAACCTACGCTGCACTCCCTCAATAGCAAGAATGTCCTTTCTCACAATGGAACACAATGCTCCAGGTGTGGTCTCACCAGGGCCCTGTACAACTGCAGAAGGACCTCTTTGCTCCTATACTCAACTCCCCTTGTTATGAAGGTCAACACGCCATTAGCTTTCTTCACTGCCTGCTGTACCTGCATGCTTACTTTCAGTGACTGATGTACAAGAACACCTAGATCTCGTTGTACTTCCCCTTTTCCTAACTTGACACCTTTCAGATAGTAATCTGCCTTCCTGTTCTTGCCACCAAAATGGATAACCTCACATTTATCCACATTAAACTATATCTGCCATGCATCTTCCCACTCACCCAACCTGTCCAAGTCACCCTGCATTCTCCTAACATCCTCCTCATATTTCACACTGCCACCCAGCTTTGTGTCATCTGCAAATTTGCTAATGTCACTTTTAATCCCTTCATCTAAATCATTAATGTATATTGTAAATAGCTGCAGTCCCAGCACCGATCCTTGCAGTACCCCACTAGTCACTGCCTGCCATTCTGGAAAGGACCCGTAAATCCCTACTCTTTGTTTCCTGTCTGCCAACCAATTTTCTATCCATGTTAGTACCCTACCCCCAATACCATGTGCCCTAATTTTGCCCACTAATCTCCTATCTGGGACCTTATCAAAGGCTTTCTGAAAGTCCAGGTACACTACATCCACTGGCTCTCCCTTGTCCACTTTCATAGTTACATCCTCAAAAGATTCCAGGAGATTAGTCAAGCATGATTTCCCTTCATAAATCCATGCTGACTCGGACCGATCCTGTTACTGCTATCCAAATGTGCCGCTATTTCATCTTTTATAATTGACACCAGCATCTTCCCCACCACTGATGTCAGGCTAACTGGTCTATAATTCACTGTATTCTCTCTTAAAAAGTGGGATAACATTAGCTACCCTCCAAACCTCAGGAACTGATCCTGAATCTATAGAACATTGGAAAATGATTACCAATGTGTCCACGATTTCTAGAGCCACCTCCTTAAGTACTGTGGGATGCAGACCATCAGGCCCTGGGGATTTATCAGCCTTCTGTCTCATCAGTCTACCCAACACCATTTTCTGCCTAATGTGAATTTCCTTCAGTTCCTCCGTTACCCTAGGTCCTCTGGCCACTATTACATCTGGGAGATGGTCTGTGTCTGTGTCTAGTGAAGACAGATCCAAAGTACCTGTTCAACTCATCTGCCATTTCCTTGTTCCCCATAATAAGTTCACCCGTTTCTGCCTTCAAAGGCCCAACTTTGGTCTTTACTACCTTTTTCCTTTTCACTTACCTGAAGAAGCTTTTACTATCCTCCTTTATATTCTTGACTAGCTTACCTTCGTGCCTTATCTTTTCTCCCCATATTGCCTTTTTAGTAATCTTCTGTTGCTCTTTAAAAGTTTCCAAATCCTCTGGCTTCCCGCTCATCTTTGCTATGTTATACTTCTCTTTTTTTTTATACTGTCCTTGACTTCCCTTGTCAGCCACAGTTGCCCCTTACTCCCCTTAGAATCTTTCTTCCTCTTTAGAATGAACTGATCCTTCACCTTCTGTATTCTTCCCAGAGATACCTGCCATTGTTGTTCCACTGTCATCCCTGCTAGGATATCCTTCCAGTCAACTTTGGCTAGTTCCTCTCTCATGGCTCCATAATCCTCTTTGTTCAACTGTAATACTGACACTTCCGATTTTCCCTTCTCCCTCTCAGATTGTAGATTAAAACTTATCATATTATGATCACTACTTCCTAATGGCTCCTTTACCTCGAGTTCCCTTATCAAATCCAGTTCATTACGCAACACTAGATCCAGAATTGCCTTCACCCTGGTAGGCTCCAGTACAAGCTCCTCTAAGAATCCATCTCGGAGGCACTCCACAAACTCCCTTTCTTGGGGTCCAGTACCATTCTGATTCTCCCAGTCTACCTGCATGTTGAAATCCCCCATTACAACCGTAGCATTACCTTTGCGACATGCTAATTTTAGCTCTTGATTCAACTTGCACCCTATGTCCAGGCTACTATTTCGGGTTCTATCCATACTGACTCTACATCTCCTGATTCTATGCCACCCCTTGCAAGGGACTGAATTTCATTCCTCACCAGCAGAGCCACCCCACCCCCTCTGCCCACCTGTCTGTCCTTTTGATAGAATGTATACCCTTGAATATTCATTTCCCAGCCCTGGTCCTCTTGCAGCCATATCTCTGTTATTCCTACAATATCATACTTGCCAATTTCCAACTGAGCCTCAAGCACATCCACTTTATTTCTTATACTTCATGCATTCATACATAATACTTTTAATCCATTACTCCCCTTGCTTCTCACATTTGGGGTGTAGTGGTCTGTGAGGAAGGCTATCATGGCTTGCAGAGAGGTCTGCATCAGCTGAAAAAGTGGCAAGTGGGAGGTTTTGCACTTGGGTGAGACCAAACAGAGTAGATTTTACACAGGGAACGGTAGGGCACTGAGTGTGGTAGAACAAAGAGATCTGGGAATACAGGTACATAATTAATTGAATGTGGAGTTCCAGGTAGATTGAGTTGTAAAAAAAAGCTTTAGGCACATTGGCCTTCATAAACTACTGTACTGAGTACAGAAGATGGGATGTTCTTTTGAAGTTGTATAAGAAGTTGGTGAAACATAATTTGGAGTATTGTGTTCAGTTTTGGTCACCAACCTGCAGAAAGGGTTGGAAGAGTACAGAGAAAATTCAAAAGGATGTTGCTGGGTCTGGAGGACCTGAATTATAAGGAAAGATTGGATAGGTTAGGATTATATTCTTTAGAACATAGAGGAATGAGAGGAGATTTAACAGAGGTATACAATGCAAGTAGGCTTTTTCCACTGAAGTTGGGTGGGACTACAACCAGAGGTTATGGCTTAACAGTGAAAGGTGAAATCTTTAAGGGGGACATGAAAGGAAACATGAGTGCAAAATGAACTGCCAGCACAAGTGGTGCATGCAAGCTAGATTTCAATCTTCCAGGGAAGTTTGGGTAGGTACATGGATGGTAGGGGTATGCAGGGCTATAGTCCTGGTGCATGTCAATGGGAGTAGGTAGTTTAAATGGTTTGGCATGGACTAGATGGGCTGAAAGGCCTGTTTCTGTGCTGTACTTTTCTATGACTCTATGAGTCTATGACTGCCCTGGAGAGAGGAATCTGGTGCACTGCTGTCAGTGGGCTAAGCCCCAGGAAGAGTGATGGGCTAAGCAGAAAAAGAAGAAATGGCATCTGCTTTCTGTTTCTGGGTGAGGTACTGGATTCAGTCTTTCAGTTCCTTTTGATCTGCAGGATAATAACCACCATGTACTTCATTTGGAAATAATCTTTGCCCTAAATCAGAATGACCTGTTTCCTACTCCAGAGGCTGAGCTTGAAGATAACTATCTTTATCTTTTTAGTAGCTGGTAGAATGATTTGGTTCTGGCTAAAGATAAGGGGCTATGATTTTCAACTTGGGAATGTTGTGTCAGTCAATCAGGATGGTGGAATTGGGAGAATGTTCTTGAGAGAACTGGGTGGAGAGAGATTTATGATGGACACTAGAGGGGTTTGTGGTCATTTTGGCGAGAGCTGTGGAGAGGACAGGAGGGAATATGGCTGGGAATGCCATGGGAAGTAGTGTCCCCAATGCACAAAGTTCTTTGTGCAGATGAATGGCTCCAGTACTCCTGAGAGGGAGCCTGTTTGTTCCAGATGGACTTCAAGCGAAGTTTCGAATGTAGTGTGTGCTTTCACGCAGACTGTGGGTCCAGAGTGTGAGTAAGGAGGACAACTTCAAGATGAGCTCCAACTTTTTGTGCACATTTGGACTGGGTGAAATGAAATGCGTCCTCTTTTCTTTTCTTTTTCCTACTAATTGTTCCACAAAGCAGAAATTTGCTAATATATTTTCTTTATAAATTTATGCCGTGTACAATATGTTATTTCTTGCCAACCTACAATTGTGGAGAAATTGGGCAGTATTTACACAGCATTAGATCAAATCAAGGTTTCTTTAATTGGGACATCATGATGTTTCGGTTTGGCTGAACCCCAAATCGTTCAAACCCTAGAAGAATATCATTAAGGAAATGTAGCCTTCTCACCACTGAGTCCCATGGCTGTTAGCAGAGCTGGCTAACAAGCCAAGTTTGCATATGAGCCCTGTGAGGGGGTTACATACAAGGCCTCTTGGTATTACTTTCAAGAGGAACAGGATATGCTGTATTTATCCTCAATGTAAGATTGTGATATGCAAAATTCATTCTCAGGTAGCATCATTAATTACTAACTAGTCAGTGTTATATGTTTTGTAACTTCAATACATTAAACTAATTCAAAATAAAACAAGAGAGCCAAGATGTACGAGTCTTAGTTCGTCTTTTATAACCATATAACAATTACAGCACAGAGACAGGCCATTTTGGCCCTTCTAGTCCGTGCTGAATGCTTACTCTCACCTAGACTCCCTGACCTGCACTCAGCCCATAACCCTCCATTCCTTTCCTATCTATATACCTATCCAACTTTTTTTTAAATGACAAAATTGAACCTGCTTCTATCACTTCTACTGGAAGCTCGTTCCACACAACTACCACTCTCTGAGTAAAGAAGTTCCCCTCATGTTACACATAAACTTTTACCCCTTAACTCTCAACTCATGTCCTCTTGTCTGAATCTCCCCTACTCTCAATGGA
Source organism: Hypanus sabinus (assembly GCF_030144855.1). Taxonomy (NCBI): domain Eukaryota; kingdom Metazoa; phylum Chordata; class Chondrichthyes; order Myliobatiformes; family Dasyatidae; genus Hypanus; species Hypanus sabinus. Next base: position 74,220,709 of record NC_082714.1, on the reverse strand, counting down.
AAATGCCTATCCATGTCAACTCTATCTATCCCCCTCATAATTTTAAATACCTCTGTCAAGTCCTCCCTCAAACTTCTATGCTCCAAAGAATAAAGACCTAACTTGTTCAACCTTTCTCTGTAAGTTAGGTGCTGAAACCCAGGTAATATTCTGTAAATCTCCTCTGTATTCTCTCTATTTTGTTGACATCTTTCCTACAATTTGGTGACCAGACCTATACAAAATACTCCAAATTTAGCCTTACCAATGCCTTGTACAATTTTAACATTACATCCCAACTCCTATACACAATGCTCTGATTCATAAAGGCCAGCATACCAAAAGCTTTCTTCACTTCCCTATCCACATGAGATTCCACCTTTAGGGAACTATGCACCATTATTCCTAGATCACTCTGTTCTACTGCTTTCCTCAATGCCCTACCATTTACCATGTATGTCCTATTTTGATTGGTCCTACCAAAATGTAGCACCTCACACTTAACAGCATTAAACTCCATCTACCATCTTTCAGCCCACTCTTCTAACTGGCCTAAATAGAACCATTGAAACATAGAACACTGCAGCACAGTACAGGCCCTTCAGCCCTCCATGTTGTGCTGACCCATATAATCCCTAAAAAAAAGTACTAAACCCACACTATCCCATAACCCTCCATTTTTCTTTCATCCATGTGCCTGTCCAAGAGGCTCTTAAATACTCCTAATGTTTTAGCCTCCACCACCATCCTTGGCAAGTCATTCCAGGCACTCACAACCCTCTGTGTAAAAAACTTACCCCTGATATCTCCCCTAAACTTCCCTCCCTTAATTTTGTACATATGCCCTCTGGTGTTTGCTATTGGTGCCCTGGGAAACAGGTACTGACCATCCACCCTATCTATGCCTCTCATAATCTTGTAGACCTCTATCAAGTCCCCTCTCAGTCTTCTACGCTCCAAAAAGAAAAGTCCCAGTTCTGCTAAACTTGCTTCATATGGCTTGTTCTCCAATCCAGGCAACATCCTGGTAAATCTCCTCTGCACCCTCTATATAGCTTCCATATTCTTCCTATAATGAGGTAACCAGAACTGAACACAATACTCTAAGTGCGGTCTCACCAGAGATTTGTAGAGTTGCAAAATGACCTCTCTACTCTTGAACTCAATCCCCCTGTTAATGAAGCCTAGCATCCCATAGGCCTTCTTAACTACCCTATCAACCTGAGCAGCAACCTTGAGGGATGTATGGATTTGAACCCCAAGGTCCCTTTGTTCATCCACACTCTTAAGTAACTGACCATTAATCCTGTACTCAGTCTTCTGGTTTGTCCTTCCAAAATGCATCACCTCACACTTGTCCGGATTGAACTCCATCTGCCATTTTTCTGCCCAACTCTGCAGCCTGTCTATAGCCTCTTGTAACCTTCGACAACCTGCAGCTCCATCCACAACTCATCCAGACTTCATGTTATCCGCAAACTTACTCCCCCATCCTTCCACCTCGACATCCAGGTCATTTATAAAAATCACAAATAGCAGGGGTCCCAGGACAGTTCCCTGCGGCACACCACTAGTCACCGACCTCCAGGCAGAACACTTTCCTTCTACAACTACCCTCTGCTTTCTTACTTTAAGCCTATTTTTTATCCAAACAGCCAAGGTTCCATTTATCCCATAACTCATGACTTTCTTGATGAGTCTCTCATGAGGGACCTTGTCAAATGCTTTGCTAAAGCCCATGTAGACCACATCCACTGCCCTACCCTCATCAATTTCTTTTGTTACCTCTTCAAAAAACTACAATCAGGCTCGTGAGGCATGATCTTTCCTTCACAAAATCATGTTGACTATCCATGAGTAGACTGTACTTCTCCAAATGCTCATAGATTCTATCCTTAAGATTCCTTTCCAGTAGTTTGCAGACCACTGACGTAAGACTCACCTGTCTATAGTTCCCAGGTTTCTCCCTATTAGCTTTTTCAAACAAGGGAACTACATTTGCCATTTTCCAGTCCTCCGGCACTTTCCCTGCAGCCAAAGAGGATTCAAAGATCATGACTAATGCTCCTGTGAACTCTTCTCTCAATTCCCACAACAACCTGGGATGTATCATATCTGGCTCTAGGGATTTATCAATCTTAATGTTTTTAAGAAGATCCAGCACTTCTTCCCTAATCTCCACATTGTCCAGCACACAGGCCTGCTCTACTTTGACCTCATCCTGATCAAGATCCTTTTCCCTTGTGAATACTGAAGCAAAGTATTCATTTAGGACCTCCTCAACCTTCTCTGCCTTCAGGCACATGTCACCCTCTTTAACCTTTAGCGGTCCCACCTTCGTTCTGGTCATCCTCCTATTCTTCACATACGCATAGAACACCTTGTGGTTCTCCTTAATCCTACATGCCAAGGCCTTCTCATGCCCCTTTCAAGCTCTCCTAAGTCCTTTCTTTAGCTCCTTCCTGGCTACCCTATATTTCTCATAAGCCCCTCCTACTTCCTGCTTCTTGTTTCTAACATATGCTTCCTTTTTCCTCTTGATGAGTTGCCTCACATGTTTCGTCAGCCAGGGTTCCCTTTTCCTACCATTTTTTCCTTGCCTCAGTGGAACAAACCTATCCTGAACCCAGCTCAAGTGGTCCCTCAACTTCTCCCACATTACTTCTGTGCTTGCCCCTTTGTATAAGATGATGAGAGGCATTGATTGTGTGGATAGTCAGAGGCTTTTTCCCAGGGCTGAAATGGCTAGCATGAGAGGACACAGTTTTAAGGTGCTTTGAAGAAGTACAGAGGAGATATCAGCGGTAAGTTTTTTATGCAGAGAGTGGTGAGTGTGTGGAATGGGCTGCCGCTGACGGTGGTGGATACGGATGCGATAGGGTCTTTTAAGAGACTCCTGGATTGGTACATGGAGCTTAGAAAAATAGAGGGCTATGGGTATCCCTAGGTAACTTCTCAGGTAAGGACATGTTCAGCACAGCTTTGTGGGCCGAAAGGCCTGTATTATGCTGTAGGTTTTCTATGTTTCTATTGCTGAAAAAATAAATACACAACACTCCTACCTGCCTAGCTAAAAACTCCAACTCAATATTGAATGTATCTCAACTCTATCAGAATCAGAATCAGGTTTATTGTCACCAGCAGGAGTCATGAAATGTGTTACCTTAGTAGCAGCAGTGCAATGCCTTACAAGATAATATATAAATAAATAAATTCATCAATCAATCAATACAGTAAGTATGTATATGTATATTGAATAAGTCACTTTCGTTGGGAGGTGAGACAGGTGACTGTGAAACATCTCAGGTTCTGGGACCTGGAGGAGTTGACTCTGAGACTGCAGGAAATGGTTCTGACAGTGATAGCCACCTTTCTTCTTCTTTTTTCTTCTTCTATTTTTGCATCTTAATTTTGGGAAGGTGCATCTAGTTCACTGAAGTATTCTCTCATTAATCCTTCTATTACTTGCTTTACAATTTGATCTCTCCTCTTGATTTCCTTATTTACAACATCATCTGATGAATCCTCTGTTTTCATATCTTCATTGACTCCTTTCTTTTTGGTCTTCCATTCATCCAGCTGGGCTTTAGCCTTTGTAGCTACTTTTACAAGCAGCTTCTTGTCTTCCACTTGAAGTTCTTTCAATAACCTTAATGCATGCAGAGTAGATTCTGGTTCTTTATACTCACAAAGCCAAATGCTTGCAACTTTCCTGAAGCTCCTTGGACTCTCTTCCTGCTTAAAATGAAGCCACATTCATAAGTAACCGTCTGACTAACATATCAGAAGATTTCACAGATGTGTTGCCTTCACAAACTCTTGTAGTGGGACCATTGCTTTTGTCACTTTCACACTTCCTCTGAGCAGCATGGTCCTTCCTTGATCCAATATATTTTCCAACCAGAGCCATGGAGATCGCTTGAGTATTGCGAGTTTATACATAATAGGTTTCAACGCTACCCAGTCCTGCAGCACTCTCAGCATTATCAGATTCTTTCATTGACAGCGTGCAGATTAGTGCTCTGTTGGCTTCTGTCTGGATGTTGCAATTTTATTCACACTCACTTTCATTTATGACTGCAACTCAATTGCATCTCTGCTGTTTTCATTGATACAGGAATTTCAACTGCTCTTTTAAATGTGAGTTGTGCTTCAATTAGGAACCATTTTTGAATGATTTCTTGTAAAATCCCACAAGCTAAATAATCTTTCAGTGCATCAGTAAGCACATAATTGAACTGACAATGTTCAGAGAATTTCTTTCATTCAGCCATATACACAGGACTCCTTTCCTTTTGATTCCACTTATGAAACCTAAAGTATTCTGCAATGAACAAAGGCTTCAGTTCTAAATGTTTCTGCAGTACTTTCACAATATCAGCAAAGCTTACTTCTGCTGGTTTGGTTGGAGCAGTCAAACTTTGAAGCAAACTGTATGCTTTTAATCCCAATACACTCAGCAAAATCGGTAATTATTTTCTCATTGGCTATTTCATTGGCTGTTTTAATAGCTCAGTATATATTAGCCAGTTATCTGTTTAGCAATTGAGCACATCTATCTTTCTGATGTAGCCAGCCATTTCTGCTCTTTTTTATTATTATCACCTGGTACTCTGTTTATGAACCAGTGAATTCTTCCATGTTCTGTCTTTTTTAAAATCCAGTTGTGTCTTCCCTTCCAAAGAAGCACATGCTGAGCTGCTTTTTAAAAAAACTTGAACGTTCCTCACTGTGCTTTATTTAAACTCGGAAGTCTCGCTGCGCTTCAACAGGTTGGTAGTCGGTATCGGGTTCATTTTAAAAATACCTCTTCCCCACTGTTACGTTTTGTAACTTAAAAACATGAAATTAGTTCAAAGAAAACAAGAGAGCCAAGAGCTGAGACTATTAGATTGTCTTTTACTTGAAGCGAGGCACTATTAGATGGTAATGTCAATGGTATGCAATTCACTTATTTTTACATATAACCCATTATGAATTATCAAAACAAACAACAATGCTTAATGAACCATATATTTTCAATATCACAAACACCACTGAAAAATTAAATACAATATAGGCAGTATTCCATCCTCTCTTGTGATGTGGAAATTAATTGTTCTGTTTTTAATGTTACTCTAGTAATAACAGTTCAAAAGCATATTGATGCAATCATGAATAAGGCATGCTAGTGGCTCTACTTCATTAGCAGTTTGAGGAGATTTGGTATGTCACCAAAGACTGGCAAATTTCACCATATGTTTAAGCACAGCTCAAATTCTATAAATCTATAAATGTACAGATTATACCACCATTGTTGGTAAAATCTCAGATGGCAATGAGGAATCATACAGGAATGAAAGAGATTGGCTGGTTGACTGCTGTCGGTATGTCACCAAAGACTTTAGCAAATTTCTATAGCTGCTCCTATGTCATAAGGTTTTATGGTATTATGTACTCAAGAAAGTTTCTACAGATGTACCATGGAGAGTATTCTGGCTGGTTGCATCACTATCTGGTATGGAGCTCCTGATGCACAGGATCAAAAACAGCTGTAGAGGGCTGTAGACTCAGACATCTCCATCATGGGCACTATCAAGGGCATCATCATTCTTCCCCTCCAGCATCAGAGTTTTGAGTGGTCCATGAACTCTTGACCGCTTCCTCACTATTTAGCCCTCTTTTTGCTCTATGTATGTATGTATGTATCATTGCAATTTATAGAACTTTTTCTTTTTTTTATATATGAAATTTATATATAAATTTATATATAACTTATATATATATGAAATTTAATAAAAAGATTGAAATTTAATAAAGATTGAAAAAGAAAAGAACTTTTTATGTATTGCCCTGTACTGCTGCCATAAAACAACACTTTTCATGACCTATTGTAAAAATCTGGAAACCAGGAACTGATTTCTGTGGAGTTTCTGATACCCATCCTCAACGTTCAAAGTAAATTGATTATCAAAGTACATATTTGTCTCCGTATACTACCCACTGATTAATTTTCTTGTAGGCATTTGTAGTAGAACAAAGAAATACAATAGCATCAATGAGAAACTACACAAAAACTGACAAGCAATTGATTTGCAAAAGAAGACACTATGCACATACAAAATAAATACATAATAAATAAATAGATAGATACAGACATACATTGAGAAAACTGATAACTTGAGTTATAAAGTTCTTGAAATTGAGTCCATAGGTTGTGGAATCAGTTCAATGTTGAGGTGAATAAGTTATCCACTTTGTTTCAGCAGCCTGATGGTTGTAGGGTAATAACTGTTCCTGAACATAGGGCAGTAAGATCTAAGGCTCTAGTACCTTCTTTACGAAGGCAGCAGTGAGAAAAGAACATGGCCTGGATGGTGGGATCTTGATGATGGATGCTATTTTCTGTGGCAGTGCTCCTTACAGATTACATGTAGGTTTTGACCTCCTCTGGTATTGTAAGGAAGCACAAACTTGATTCAAAGAGAGTATGTGAGCAGGGAGAATAAGGCTTGGCTGTTTTGGTGAAGCCATTAAATATTTCCTACAATCCGGTGAGCTATGGTGTTCAAGGTTCTTGATCTTTTAGAAAAATCTGTGCTGCATTCTTGTCAGGCAAATCTCCAGCTGTGTATCTCTGTAACCAGATACACCTGAGGAAATCTGTTCAAGAGGGAACTGTGCTACATGATAACAACCTTCACTCTAGCACAGAGAACAAACTGCAGCTGTGGAAGGAGAGATTGAACAACCAAAAGACCTAACCACCAACCACACCCACCAATGACTCTTACCCACACTGCACATCGGCCTCTACAGCCACCTGAGGACCCACCAGTAGACAACTCCTTAGCACCAAATCAAAATTAACGCATAAAATGCTGCTCTGTTTTCTCTGCACTCATCGTTGTGGCTAAGCACTGCTCAAATGCCATCTATAAATTTGCCCAATACTTTATGAAATCATGAAGGAGGCATGCTAGTGACTTTACTTCATTGGCAATATGAGCAAATTTAGTATATCACCAAAGATTCTAGCAAATGTATCAGTGGAGAGCATTCTGACTGGTTGCTGCACTGCCTGGTGTGGAACCTCCATTGCACAGGGTCAAAAAAAGGCTTACTATTTATTTAAGATGCAGTGTGCAGGATGATATTTCTTGGAAGTATGTAAAGTTATGTTGCTCAAGTGCCAGCTGAAGATCCTGAGGTTGAATCAAGATTCTGGATTGTTTAATATTATTTCCAGTACACAAGTCTAAAGGACAATGAAATAATTGTTACTCTGGGTCAAATGCAGCACCAAAAAAAAACACACACAATATGGTAAAGAACACCATAATAAAAAAACACTCATTAAATATACATGCATGATAGCTTATATACATAGATTGATATGTATACTAGGCACGGGAGTGTCTGTACATAAGGAGGCTCTGAAAGGAAATGATAAATTAGTGGTGGTGTGTTAGTGTGCAGAGGTTTTGACAGCCTACTGGTTGGAGAAAGTAACTCATTCTGAGTCTGGTGATACAGGCGTGGATGCTATGTAGCCTTTGCCTGATGGGAGTGGGACAAACAGTCCAGGAAAAGGTTGGGTTCAATCCATCATGATACTGCTAGCCTTTGTCTGGCACTTTTTTGTATATATGTCAGTGATGTGTAGGACAGTTTTGACTGCCTGTTGTAGAGCCTTCCACCCACTTCAACTCTACCTCTCATTCCCATCTAGATATGTCCATACATGGCCTCCTCTTCTGCCTTCATGTCCGCCATAGGGTAGCTTCTGTACAGTTCAGTGATACAGCATGTCAGGACGCTCTCTACTGCGTATTTGTAGAACAATGTGCCAAGTCCAGCTCTCTTCAGCCTCCTCAGCAAGTAGAGGTTTTGAACAACCTGATCATTTTGTTATTGCACTGACTGGGACTAGAAAAGCAAATGGAAGTTTCATTAAGAAATATATTAAACTGTACAGCCAGAGTCTGCGCAACCCAGCAGATTATGGGGCAGGGGCGTGTGGGCATTCTGTGAATGCTGAAGACCATTTCGTGTCCTGTAAATAACTGAGGATGCAAACAGCCCACATGCTCTGGTAAACACATGAGGTTGTCATTTCCTTAATTCATCAGATTTGGTGGAAAATATACAAAAAGAGAGGTTTGTTTTTATGTAATGCCGAATCTTTTTTCCACATTTTCTTCTTGGCAGCAGTTATCCTGCACTTGCTAATAAAACAAGGATCCTATTCTCCCAGCCAATTAGCCAATGGAAAGCTCGGATTGTGGGCACCAGCTAAATGTTGCTGTCACCCATCCTGTCCAGTTATAAAATCCCAGTCAAGCATAAAGTAGGACTGGGCGCATAACTTGCATTTTAGTGAGAAAGACAAACCTTGTGGGCTTGAAAGCAAAACAGGGTAACATTTAAGTACATTTTAATAAAAGTTACATTTCAGATGAAACGTGAGATCCCAGATGCCCACTTAAAGTCAAAGTCAATTTAAAATTTATTATCAAAGTACGTAGAGAGTCATAGAAGTATAGAGCACTACAGCACAGAAATAGGTCACTGACTTGTAATTTACCGTCTAAGCCCTGCTGTGACATTTTCCCTACTATTAATGCCACCCCTCCCCCTTTAATCACTGCAGTTCTATCATGTCTAAATCAACGACCCACAGAACTATGAGCTGCCAGATCTTTTCCTCCTGCAATTCCACATGCTGATCCATTCTCTAATCTCATCCACTCCTACAGTACTCCTTGCATTCAAATATACACAGCTCAGAACATTCGTCCCACTATGCTCGACCTTTTGATGTCTGACTTTGTACGTGGGCTTAAAAACATCTTTCTTCACAACTGTGAAGAACACTGTGTGTTCTGGCATTCTGGTTCACGTTCCCTGCAAACCACCCCCCCCCCCCACCACCACCACCTCCCACCTCCCTCTCCCCCCCCCCCCCACACCCCTGTATAGCACTAGCAAATCTTGCCATTAGAATATTAGTCCCCCTCCAGTTCAGGTGAAAACCGTCCTTCTATACAGGTCCCTCCTTCCCTGGAAGGGAGCCCAATAATCTAAATATCTGAAGTCCTCCCTCCTGCACCATCTCCTTAGCTATGTGCTAAACTGTATAATCTTCCCATTGCTGGCCTCACTAGCACGTGGCACAGAGAGCAATCCTGAGATCACAACGCTGGAGGCCCTGTCCTTTAACTTAACACCTAACTTCCTAAATCTACTTTGCAGGACCTCATCACCCCTCCTGCACATGTCATTGGTACTAACATGGACCAAGACATCTGGCTGCTCGCCCTCCCAATTAAGAGTGCTGTAGACTTGACAAGGGATATCTCTGATCCTGGCACTCAGGAGGCAACATACCATTCAGGAATCTTGTTCTCAACCACAGAATCTTCTTTCTCACCCACAGACCAATTAATTCCCTATCACTACAGCTCATCTCATCTCCCCTCTTCCCTTCAGAGCTACAGAGTTGGGCTTAGTGACAGAGACCTGACCACTGTGGCTTTCCTCTGCTAGATCACCTCCACTGCCCCAACAGTAACCAAAGTGGTATACTGTACCTGCTGTTGAAGGCAATGGCCACAGGTTACCCTGCACTGGCTGCACATTGGGTGTAACTATCTCTCTGTATGTATTGTCTATCACCCCCTCAGCCTCCTCATCCTGTCCAGCTCCAACACCTTAACATGGTCTGTTAGAAGCTGCAGCTAGATGCATGTTTGCAGGTGTAGTTGTCAGGGGCACTAGAGGTCTCCCCGCCTTCCAACATCCCAAAAGAGGAGCATTCCACACCCTGCTTGGCATCTCCATTACCCTAAATGTGCAATAAGAAAGAGAGAAAGAAATAATAAATAAATAGGTAGATAGATAAATAAATAAATACATAAATAAATAAATAAACAGGTAGATAGATAAATAGATAGATAGATAAATAAATAAATAAATAAATAGGTAGATAGATAGATAAATAGAGAAATAGATAAATAAATAAATAAATAAATAAATAGATAGATAGATAGATAGATAGATAGATAGATAGATAGATAGATAGATAGAAAGATCTATGTATGTACCATCTTGAGGTTCATTTTCTTGCAGGTTGTAGAATTAATTCAAAGTTGCCAAGACTGTAGTTATCTATACCAGTAAAAGAGTCTGATGGGCATAAGGTAGGAATTGTTTCTGAACCTAGAGCTGTGGGATCGATACCTCCTAGATCATAACCTTATATCATATATATATGTGATTGTAGTGAGAGGAGTGAATGGCCTGGATGTTGGGGCAAATCATAAATATAAGAGATTCTGCAGAAGCTGGAGATCCAGAGCAACACTCACAAAATGTTGGAAGAACATAGTAGGTCAGGCAGTATCCATATAAAGGAATAAACAAGTTGAAAGCCTTCATCAGATGGTGGGATTCTTGATGATGGATGCTACTGTAAATGTGTTCAGTGGTGGGGAGGATTTTGTCTGTGACAGACTGGGCTGTATCCACCACATTCTCAGACTATTCTGTTCCTGAGCATTGATGTTTCCATACCAGGCAATAATACAACCATTTAGATACTCTCCACCATGTACCTACCGAAATTTGTCAAAGATTTTGGTGACATGCTGAATCTTCGCAAACTTCTAAGAAAGTAGAGGTGTTGCCGTGTCTTCTTGGTGATGATAGATGCTGGTCCCAGGACAGATCCTCTGATGAGATAACTACTGACCCTCTCCACTTCTGAGACCCCATCGAGGACTGGCTCATGGTCCTTGGGTTTCTTCCTCCTGTAGTTGATAATCTTCTCTTTGGTTTTGCTGATGTTGAGTGAGAGGTTGTTGTGGCACCCTCAACCAGATTTTAAAAATCTCTCAATCAGACATAAAAAAATGTGATTTTGAAGAACAGAACCAAGTTGATTATGGTAATGAGCTGAATGCAGTGCAGAAGAAGTTTGTATAGAACAAAGTACAAGACTCGATACCAAAATTTTGAGAAAAGGAAAAGGAAGGGAAATAGATATAAGAAGCAGGTTGTAAAAAACTAATTAGGCAACAAGGAAGAAAACAGGAGACAGATGTAGGGTCTCAGCCCAAAACATCACCTATCCATTTCTCTCTTCAGGTGCTGATTGACCCATTGTCTACTGTGTGTGAGGAAGAAAACACTACATTTCTTGACAACTAATATTCCTTTCCAATTGTGTACTGGAAATAATATTAAACAATCTTGAATCTTGAAATAGACCTAAGGTATTCAAAGTTCTGGTGGGACTAATCATGAACCAAATAAGCAATGTTGTTAAAAAAAGGGGATAGTCACTTTAATGAATTGGTATCACAAATATTGCCATCATCTTCAGAAAATATTGTAAAGAAGGAGAAACATATGGATAAGGAAGTAGACGGTATTTAAAAATTTGTTTATTCTCAAAGTAAAAGTCCATCACAGGTAAAGCCCTTCCTGTCAAGGTCCAATCTGGCTATCCCCATCTTGCTTCTATCTCCTTGATTGTGCTTTAATTCACGTTGTCTGATTCCTATTTGCTGCTAGTTCAATTAATTACAGCACACCTGGTTCCCATCAGAGACTGCAGGATAAGAACCCTGGCGTCACAGCCATGGGTCACCAGTTCGTTGGTCGATTCCACTGAGTGTTAACCTCGTTTCCTGATCCCTTAGGACTGTTCTAAGCTCCGTTCCATTCTCTAGATATTCTATGAAAACCTTGTCTTCAAGTCAAGACTCCCCTGGTTATCTGTTTCACATTCGCAACTTTGCTAGCACCTCTTGACCCTGTCTCCGTGCCTGTGTCCTGCACTTGGGTTCATCCCCAGTCACTCCTTGGCAACAGAATGAACTGGCCAAGAATGAACCAGCCAAGAATGAACCCAGTGAACACAAACCTACAACAGACCCTCACCAGCCAGGGTTCCCTACTGGGTTTCCACGATCGACTGCTCAGAGAGGTCATGGAAAACCTTTGTGCTCTGTCCGAGAATATAAAGGAGGTCAGTGAGCAGGTTGACCGGGTATCCGCTCCCCTTACTTCACCCCTTCCAAGAACCCAGTCTGACCAAACCACACAGCCTGGGATGACAACACAATCATCAAGAGAGCCACATGTACTCGAACTGGAACCCTGCGCTGGGGACCTACGGAAATGCCGGGCTTTCTTACTGCAATGTTCCTTAGTTTTTAAGCACCAGCCATGTACGTACACCACCGAAAGATCAAAGATAGCATATGTCATGGGATTGTTGCGAGGGTATGCCTTAGCACAGGTAATCGTGATCTGGGACAACCAGTCAGAGAGCTGCTCTTCTTTCTCCACCTTTGTCTCCGAAATGAGGAAGATTTTTGAACATCCCATTCGCGGTAAGGACTCCGCTAAGCACCTACTGACTCTCCATCAGGGCTCAGGAAGTGTAGCCAAATACTCCATAGAGTTCTGAACATTAGTGGCTGATTCAGGGTGGAATGACGAGGCACTACAGGAAATATTTCAACAGGGTCTCTGTGGCAAGATAAAAGATGAATTAGCAGCGAGGGATGACGCTAACAGCTTGGACTCTTTGGTCTCACTAGCCACCAGGCTAGATAACCGACTTCAAGAGCATCAGAGAGAGAAAACCAGTCGCCCCACTCCTTGGGTCACCCCATGGCCCATTTTACCATCTTCAACCAGCCCTAATCTCTCTCTCCCTTCCGCTCCTAGCATAGCTCCCGCTCCGACTGTTCTGGTGAGTCAGACGACACTCCCTTCAGTCCCCCAAACCCGGATGCAGATCCAAGGCTACTATGAACTACCACCAACAGTCCCTGTCTCTATCCACCTTGGTGGACTTTGGTGCCAAGGGAAATCTGTTGGATGAGGACATAGCCTCCCAGGCCAGAATTCCTTGGGAACCGTTAAGTACCCCTCTGGAGGCCCAAGCGCTGGACGGGAGACTTCTGGCCTGGGTCACCCACTGTACACCATCCCTGACCTTGATTCTGTCTGGAAACCATCGTGAGCAGGTAAAATTTAATCTAATCCATTCTCCTCTAGCCCCTATAGTTCTAGGATACCCTTGGTTGAACCACCACAATCCCCACATTGACTGGTCTACTGGGAGGATAGCCAGTTGGAGCCTGTTTTCCCACGCCACCTGTCTGCAATCGGCCCTACCCCCTAGGGAGGCTACTGTGACCTTGCCTCTCGGAATCCCCCCGAGTGCCTGAGGGACTTTATTTACAGCTTTGTGTTCGTCTATCTAGATGACATCTTAATATTCTCCAGCAGCCTCCAGAAATACATTCATCATGTCCATCAAGTCCTACGGAGACTGTGGGAGAACATGTTATGTGTGAAGGCGGAGAAGTGTGAATTCCGCGCCCCCTCGGTCAGCTCCTTGGGGTATATCATCGAGTGTGGACAGGTGAGGGCAGATTCTGAGAAGATCCGGATGGTGGAAGAGTGGCCCAGACCCATGATCTGCAAGCAACTTCAGTGGTTTGCGAACTGTTATCGCCGATTTATCAGGGATTACAGTCGGATAGCAGTGCCCCTTACCCGACAAACCTCACCTACAAAACCTTTTCTTTGGGACTCTGAGGCTGACTCAGCATTCGCTGAACTGAAGAGGTGTTTCACATCTGCTCCCATCCTGGTCCAACTGGACCCCCTCCAGTCAATTCATTGTGGAGGTTGATGCCTCTGACTCTGGGGTGGGAGCAGTTCTGTCCCAACAATCAAGTCCTGACCAGAAGCTTCATCCCTGTGCCTTCTTTTCTCACCGGCTGTTCCCTGCTGAACAAAATTATGATGCGGGGAACCGGGAGCTACTGGCGGTCAAGCTGGCATAGAAGGAATGGAAGCACTGGCTGGAAGGGGCGGAACACCCGGTTATCATCTGGACTGATCATACGAACCTCAGATATATCCAGACCACCAGACTCTTGAATTCCTGCCAAACTTGTTGGCATTATTTTTTGACCGATTCACGTTTTCTCTCACCTACCGTCTAGGGTCCAAGAATGGGAAACCTGATGTGCTCTTCCACCAATACAATTCCAAGGAGGACATTTCCAGCCCAGAAACCATCCTCCCACCATCCTGTGTGGTGGCAACCCTCACTTGGAAGATTGAGTCCAAAGTAAAAGAGGCCCAACAGGATGACACTGACCCCGGCAATGGACCCGCCGATCGCCTGTTTGTGCCTGATTCTGTCAGGTGTCAGATTCTCCAGTGGGGGCACATATCTCGGTTCACCTGCCACCCCAGGAGTGATCGGACACTGTCTCTCCTGAAATGACACTTTCGGTGGCCTTCCATGGAGGCGGATACCCATTGCTATGTCTCTGCATGTTCCGTCTGTGCCCATGGAAAAACCTCCCAACGGCCAACTGCTGGATTACTTCATCCCCTACCACAAAAATACAAAAAAATACAACTGCAGATGCTGTGGATCAAAGAATACGTACACAACGCTGGAAGAACTCAGCAGGTCAGGCAGCATCCGTGAGAAAAGAGTAGCCGAAAAGAGTAGCTAATAACCCGTCTACCTGGAGTGACCACTTCGCGTGGGTAGAGTACGCCAACAACTCTCTGTTCAGTACCGCCACCGGAAGATCTCCTTTTGAATGTTCTCTTGGGTACCAACCTCCGCTGTTTCCCGCTCAAGAAGATGAGGTTGCAGTGCCGTCTGTTCAGGCCCATATCAAGCTGGTGCTGCAAGGTCTGGGAAGACACACGCACGGCTCTGCTCCGATCAGCCGACCACAACCGGAGAATTGCCGATTGCCATCGGACTCCTGCACCTGAATATCGACCTGAGCAGAAGGTGTGGCTCTTGTCCAAAGACATTCCTGTCAAGAACGAGCCTAAGAAGCTCGCCCTCACTTCCTGGGACCTTTCGAGGTTGAAAGTATCATCAACCCCACAGCAGTTTGACTTAAACTACCTAAATCTTTGCACATCCATCTTACATTTCACGTTTCCCAATTAAAACCAGTTTCTGTAAGCCCCTAGTGCCCTCCGTCCGAACACCTTCCACACGCCCTGATCATTGACGACCATCCGGCGGCTACTGGATGTCCGCCGTCGGGGCAGGGGCCTCCAATACCTGGTCAACTGGGAAGGATACAGCCCAGAAAAATGTTCCTGGATTCCCTGCTCCTTCATCTTGGACTGTTCCCTCATCCGTGATTTCCATCGGGGCCATCCAGACAAGCCTAGAGAATGCCTGGAGGCTCCTTTGGGGGGGGGGGGGGATGGTGGGTACTGTCATGGTCCCGTCTGGCTGTCCCCCATCTCGCTCCTATCTCCTTGATTATGCCTTAATTCCTGTTGTCTGATTCCCAGTTGCTGTTAGTTCCATTAATTACAACACACCTGGTTCCCATTGGAGACTGCAGGATAAGAACTCTGGCATCACAGCCATGGGTCGCCAGTTCGTTGGTCAATTCCAGTGAGTGTCAACCTCGTTTCCTGATCCCTTAGGACTGTTAGTTCTAAGCTCCGTTCTATACTCTAGCTATTCTATGAGAACCTTGTCTTTGAGTCAAGACTCCCCTGGTTATCTGTTCCACGTTTGTGACTGTGCTAGCACCTCTCGATCCTGTTTCTGTGCCTGTGTCCTGCACTTGGGTTCATCCCCAGTCACTCCCTTGCAATACTTCCCACTATTGAGCATATTTACAAGGAGTGCTGTCACCAGAAAGCAGCATCCATCATCAAGGGCCCCATCATTTAGGTCATGCTCTCTACTCGCCATTACCACTGGGCAGGAGCCTTAGGTCCCAAACCACCAGGATCAGGAACAGTTATTACTCTACAGTCATTAGACTCCTGAACCAGCACTGATAACCTCACTCATCCCAACTCTGAACTGATTCCACAACCTGCAGGTTCACTTTCAATTACTCTGCAATTCATTTTGTCAGTATTACTTTTTTAACTTTATTTTTCTGCACAGTTTGTCTTCTTTTGCACATTGGTTGTTTGTCAGTCTTTGTTTATATATAGTTTTCATAAATTCTATTGTATTTCTTTACTGACCTGCAAGAACTTGAATTTCAACATGGTATATTGTGGCATATACATACTTTGATAATAAATTTACTTTGACCTGGTAGATTTGATCAAATCAAATCAGCAAGGATTATGTCGGGCAGCCTGCAAGTGTTGCCACTATTCTGGTGCCAACATACTATGCCACAACTTACTAGCCCAGAACAATAACCATATAGAGCAAACTTAGAGTGTCATGGTGAGAATGTACAAACTTCTCACAGACAGTGGTGAGAATCAAACCCTGACCTTACAAATGGCATTGTAAAAGCATTACACTAAGTGCTGTGTTACTGCAAACACCAACAGTAAATTTGCCAAGCTGGATTGTGTTTTCTAATGGTGGAATTTGTTGACAATAATGACTGATGGATGGAGATCAGCAGATGTAACAGTTTTCAAAAGACATTTGGTAAATTATAATTGAATGGATTTGTAAAGAAATTAACTTAAAGTATCAGTAATTAGCTGCACATAAAATTTGCTAAGGTTGACAGCCGACAGCAATAAAACTGCATTTCTTCAGGTTGGAGAAGTATATGGTGATATTTTACACACATAGATTTAGGAAATCTGTGTGTTTTAATAAATACTGATTGAACTTGTATGTGCAGACCTCATAATTCAAAGGAGATGCAAGTGACTTTAGATCCGGAAATCTGGGACAACAAAAACTCAGCTGGGGGCCTTTGATGGATCAAGCAGCATCTGTAGGTCTTTCAGGTTGAAACTCTTCATCAGGTCACTGTTGATCCAAAAGGTTGACAACTCCTTTTCTTCCATAGATGCAGCTTGATCTACTGAGTTCTCAACATTATTCATCACTTTTTCTTGTATGTGCACAGTTTGTTTTCTCTTCCATATTAGTTGTTAGTTCATTTCTGTGTGTAGCTTTTCATTTATTCCATTGTGTTTTTTTGTACCTACTGTGAATAACCACAAGAAAATGAATCTCAGGGAAGTATATGGTGACATTTAAGCACTTTGATAATAAATTTAACTTTGAACTTTGGAATTTTTTCCTTCAGCAGATTGTTTGTTCCTTATTCAAAGTTCTCAGCTGATGAAAATGATTACCAAACTAGCAAAAATGAGCATGTGTATGAGAAATAAAATGGAATGAAAAGAAGTTCAGCGTGATGTAGCTTGGATGAAGGAATATAAAGTAAACGAGACCATCCTATTGTGCTGAACAGGAAGACCTAGTAGTCTGTAAGTACAGTTTGATGGTAGCAGAACAAGTGATAAATAAATAAAGTCAATAGGAACCTTAGCTTAATAAATTACAGCATAAAGCTCAGAAGAAAGTTGGAAAAGAGGAAGTTATGATTTTAAATCATTTGTGAGCTAGAATAATCAACAGTTAGCACCATATTTGGGAAGATTTTCAAAAGATATCCAGAACTATACAAGAAGACCAGGTATGAACTACAGAAGGCTATTTTAAGAGCAAGAAAACAATTCCAGTTAAGTTAGAGATGGAATCCAATGCACATCAACTCTGGCACGGTGTTTTTGGCCATTTCTTCCTACGAGGCAAAGCCTAACATTATGAATGGCTGTGATGCTTCACTCCCAGTTGAGCTCAACCCCTTTTATGCTCGCTTTGAAAGAGAGAATAAAACTACACCCATATGGATCTCTGCATCATCTGTCCTCTCTGTCCTGGAGGCCGATGTCAAATCACCTTACATAAGAACATAACATAAGAAATAGGAGCAGGAGGCGGCCATCTGGCCCATCAAGTCTGACCTACCATTCAAAAGGATCATGGCTGATCTGTCCATAAACTCATCTCCATCTACCTGCCTTTTCCCCATAAACCTGAATTCCCTTACTATGTAAAAATCTATCTAACTGTATCTTAAATATATTTAGTGAAGAAGCCTCAACTGCTTCCCTGGGCAGAGAATTCCACTCTCTGGGAAAAACAGTTTCTCTTCATCTCCATCCTAAATCTTCTCCCCTATATCTTGAGGCAATGTCCCCTAGTTCTAGTCTCACCTACCAATGGAAACAACTTTCTTACTTCTACTTTACCTATTCCTTTCAAAATTTTGCATGTTTCTATAAGATCCCTTCTCATTCTTCTGAATTCCAGAGAGTATAGTCCTAGGCGACTCATCTATCCTTATAGGTTAACCCCTTCATCCCTGGAATCAACCCAGTGCCTGGAATCAATCCTCTGCACTGCCTCCAAAGCCAGTATATCCTTCCTCAAGTATAGAGACCAGAACTGCACAGTGTACTCAAGGTGTGTCCTCACCAGTACCCTGTATAGTTGCAGCATGACCTCCCTGCTCTTGAATTCAATCCCTCTAGCAATGAAGGTCAACATTCCGTTTGCCTTCTTAATAACCTATTGTACCTGCAAGCCAACTTTTTGTGATTCATGAACAAGCACTCCCAAATCCCTCTGCACAACAGCATGCTGCAATTTTTCACCATTTAAATAATAATCTGCTCTTCTATTATTCCTTCCAAAGTAGATGATCTCGCATTTACTAACTTTGTATTCCTTCTGCCAGACCTTGGTCCATTCACTTAACCTATCTATATCCCTCTGCAGACTCTCCACATCCTCTGTACAATTTGCTTTTCCACTCAGTTTAGTGTCATCAGCAGATTTTGCTATGCTCCACTCAGTCCCCTCTTCCAAATCATCAATGTAAATGGTAAACAGCTGTGGGCCCAGCACCAACCCCTGCGGCACCCCACTCACCACTGACTGCCAACTGGAGAAAAACCCATTTATACCAACTCTCTGCCTTCTATTGGTTAACCAATCCACTATCCATGCCAATACACTTCCTCCGACTCCGTGCATCTGATAGTTTTGATAAATGATTACCAGTGCATCTACTATAACCTCTGCCAATTCCTTCAGCATCCTGGGATGCATCTCATCCAGACCAGGGGACTTATCAACCTTCAGGCCCTCCAGTTTGCTCATCACTATCTCTTTAGTGACAGTGATTTTATCGAGGTCCTCACCTCCCATTTCTTCCATAGCATCATTCTTTGACATATTAGGTGTGTCTTCCATCATGAAGATTGACACAAAACAGTCGTTCAATGCCTCAGCCATTTCCTTATCACCCAATATCAATTTCCCCTTCTCGTCTTCCAAGGGACATATGTTGACTTTAGCCACCTTCTTCTGCTTTATATATTGCTATCTGACTACAAGATCATTAAACTTGCCCATCTCATTGCACAGGACTAGATCTAAGACAGTATTTTCCCTTGTAGGTTCACTAACATGCTGCCAAGAAAGCCATCACAGATGCATTCTATGAAGTCCTCCTCAAGACTTCCTTGACCAACCTGATTCAACCAACCTATGTGGGAGTTAAAATCCCCCATGACAACTGCCCTTCTGTTCTTACAAGCTTCAGGTACTTCTGCCACTGCAATATTTCTATTAGCTGGCCTATAGACAATACCCACTAATGATTTTTTTTTTCCCTTTACTATTCTTAATCTCTACCCAGATGGATTCAACATTCTGCTCCATTGATATTATCTTGTCTCTCATAATAGCCCTGATTTTATCCCTAATCAAGAGCGCCGCCCCCGCCTCCTCTGCCTTCCTGCTTATCTTTCTGCATTTCCAAGAGGTTAAATCCATGCAAGGCATCAGGCTATGATGGGCACTGAAAACCTGTAAAAATCAACTGGTGAGAGTGTTCAAGAACATCTTCAGTCTCTCACTGCTGCAAACAGAGGTTCCCACATGCTCCAAAAGGCAATGATCCAAGAAGAGTAGGGCGAAATGCCTCAACAACTATCTTCCAGTACCACTCTCATCTTTGAGAGGATGGTCATGGCAAGAATCAACTCCTACCTAACCAAGGACCTGAACCCACTGCAATTTGGCTATTGCCACAGTAGGTCTACAGAACCTCACTGGTTCTGCACTCAGCCTTGGATCACCTGGACAATAGCAACATGAATGTCAGGCTGTTGACTACAGCTCAGCATTCAACAGAATCATTCCCTCAGCTCTAATCAACAAGCTCCAAAACCTGGGCTTCTGTAACTCCCTCTGCAACTATATCCTTGACACCCTCAATGGGAGACCACAGTCAGTGCAGATCAGAAATAACATCTCCTATTCCTTGTCTATACTGGTGCACCTCAACGACCTGTGCTTGGCCCACTGCTTCATTCTCTCTACAGCCGCAGATGTGTAGCTAGGCACAGCTCAAATGCCATCTATAAATTTGCTGATGACTCAACTATTTTTGACAGAATTTTAGATGGTGACAAGGAGTGAGGGCAATCAACTGGTTGATTGTGGACTTCACGAAGGGGAAGTTGAAGGAACACACACCATTCCTCATTGAGGGATCAGCAGTGGAAAGGGTGAGCAATGTCAAGTTCCTGGGCGTCAACTTCTCTGAAGATCTCTTCTAGGCCCAACATATTGATGGAATTACAAAGAAGGCACAAGAGCAGCTATTTTTCATTAGAAGTTTGAGAAGACTTGGTACGACAACAAAGGCTCTTGTAAATTTCTACAGATGCGCTCTAGAGCATTCTAACTGGTTGCATCACCATCTGGTATGCAGAGACAACTTCAGAAAGCAGTAAACCCAGTCAGCTCCATCACAGGCACTAGCACCCCTCCCCCCCTGTATTGAGGACATCTTCAAAAGGCAATGCTTCAAAGAGGTGACATCCATCATTAAAGCCCCTTAACACTCAGGATATGCTCTCTTCTCATTGCTGCCATCGAGGACGAGGTACAGAGACACACACTAAGTCTTTTAGGAGTAACTTCTTCCCCTCTGCCATCAGATATCTGAATCAACAATGAACCCATAACACTACAACAGTATTTTTTTTCTTTTTTTTGCTCAGTTTTGAACTAATTATGTTATTTAAAAAGATTTAATTCTTACTGGAATGTCTAGTTTATTTATTATTGTGTATTGCAATGTGGTGCAGCAGTGAAATAACACATTTCGTAACATATGCCAATGATATTAAACCTGATTCTGATTCTGGGAGAGAGCTGAGATGGGTCCAAGAATGGGAAGTTTTATCCTGTACATCAAGAGACTTGAATCTGGTGCCTAGAAATTCAATCGTATGCCTCTGTAAGTGAAGTGAAAAATAAAATGTACGGCAATGCCAGGGACTTCTGTTAGGTTTTTGCATTCTGTAATTTCCCTTCTGCATTCCTCAGACCAACAGATGGAGGATTCTTCACTTGTGATGAAAAACAATGAGAGTGTGCGTCTTCACTTGTGTATTATACACCCATCATCAGATTGAAGACATCTTCAATAGGTGATGCCTCGCCATCCACGACATGCCCTCTTCCCATTGCTACCACCAGGGAGCAGCATGAAGACCCACACTTAACACTTTAGGAACAGCTTCTACCCCTCTGTCTTCAGATTTCTGAACAGACATGAAAACCATCAACACTATCTCACTTTTTGATTTCTATTTGCTCTACTTATTTATTTTAAATATACATTTCTTATTATAACTTATATTACTTTTTATGTATTGCACTGTACTGATGACTGCAAAGCAACAAATTTCACAAATTTCAGTGATAATAAACCTGATTCAAATTCTGATTCTGGTTCTGCAGTGGCTCATAACAGTGTCCAAGTTGTCTACATTCATCTACAGGGTCCCATGCAGAAACAGCTCTTCATAAAACAGTAGGTCCTTTCTCAGCTCTTCATGCTGTTTGTGAGACTTGCCTCATGGCATTAAAAGGGGAATTACTCTACATGAAGAGTCTGCTTTTAGGAATCCCTTCAGTTTTGTTCCCCTGAAGCACCTGTTCTAATCCACATGCATGAATCAACTACATGAATCATTGAAAATGGTGCCATTCTATTTCTAGACATGGGATTGTTATCCTTAGAGAAGAAAATAAGTCCTTTACAATCTGTGTCTTTCCTCCATGGAGCCCATGGGAGAGACAGAAGCAGACATAGTCAGGACTATCAAAAAGGTAACTGTCTCTTAAGTCTCTTAAGAAGTTATTGTCTGGAATCCGATTGAGCAGAATTGTAAGAAGCCAATGGTCCAAATTACTTCCTTCTGCTGAGATCCTTTATAACCTAGAATGGATTAGCTTGAAGGGTGAAGGAATGGTTCCAAAGGCATCTCTCAAAAGGAACTGGAGAATTAAATGAATATGTGAAACTTAAAATTTTCAAGGCATTAGCATTTAATCTGATTAACCATTCTAGTTAGCCCTCCAACCCTCCTCTATCTATTGTAGGGTAATGTAACAGGTGGAAATGTGAGAATTCACAAGCACCGATATTGAGATGCGGTTTACTTTAAGACATGATTCATTATGTAAAGTACTTTTACTGTGCTTTTTGTTCAGTTTTTGGAAGTTCAATAAATGAGTTGTTACAGTTTTTTCTCAAACATAAAATACTTCAAGTTGTTTTATTGATGAAAACCAACTTTAATGACCCTGATGCAGCAGGATGATTCCAGAGTTATTGAACATATTGGCTATGCAGTCGTTTTGAAACTGCTGGAGTTTTGGAAGTGAAATGCTCTCACTTGGCGAGACCCAGTTTGCACTGTGAGAAATCACTGTTGACCACACCAAATTCTACTATGTAGTAGCATTGCTTGGAAATTCCATGGCTGTGAGAGTGATGAGTCTGCTTGAATAGCCGCCTGAACACGACAAATACTGATAGCTGAAAACTCATCTTTTACAGACTATTGGAGTCTGAATGCTCCAAATGGACCACATACTGTCTCTCCTGGGAAATCACCATCCTTGTTTTATTTTTAAAGAACACTTCATGCAGCATAAATGCCTGATCAAGTCTGCATAGCCCTTGATAATGCCCCTGTGAAGGACTCTCGGGAGCCTGCTTAAATGGCTGATGGTCTACGTTCCTCCTCTTTTCCCTGCTTCAATAAGCCTGGTCAGCGGGTGTTTTTTACCATGCTCATTTTGGTATGAACGCAAGGAAGTGCCAAACTCCTTGTAGCTTTGGCAATGTCAATGCATTGGGACATCAGAGGTCTGTGAACACTGCAGGTTCCAACTCCCAGGGTCATCCACTGTTCATTACAGACCTCCTTTCACGGTAACATTTCCTGTATGACACGGATGATCAAGTAAGAAGGCAAAGACTGATGGAACCTATCTGGAGGCTGCAGATGGCAGCAGGATCCAGAAGTACAGGGCATGACGGGTATCGCTCTGCTTCAGTGGGCGATGATACACATATGACTTTGTGCTGGCTAAAGTGGCTAGACCTCCGATTGGTGTAGATTTCCTATGTGCACAAGGACTATTAGTCAATCTTAAGAACTACCGGCTAGTGGATGTCAAGGACTTTGGGTCTTTACCCTGCTCCCCCAGGGAGTTCCCCACAACGATTCTGTCAAGTGCATGCACCACCACTGGTGAGTTTCCCAAACCTCACCAAGCCCACATTCTCTACAAAAGTCATGAAACATAGGGTGGAGCACCACATTCCCGCAATTCCACATGCGCGTAGACTGGACTCTAAAAAGCTGGCAATTGTGAAGGCTGAGTTTGCCAACATGGAAAAGCATTATAAGTCAGTTGAATAGGCCCTGGCTTTGCTGTTCCATATGGTCCCAAGTCCGATGATGGTTGCTGCCCATATGGTGATTACTGATGTGTTAACTGGGCCATCACCCCCATTCGTCACACAGTCCTGCGCATCTAAGACTTCTAGGCAAATTTAGCCAGAAAGTTAACTTTTTCCAAAGGGGCTACCATCAGGTGCCTGTGTACTTGGAGGAATTTCCCAAAATGGCTGTGATAACCCTGCTTGGCCTCTGAGTTTCTGTGTATGCCGTTTGGACTTGCATGATTGGACTGCAGGCTGTGTGGAGTGCTAGTGCGCAAACATTAACCATCATGTCCAGGCACCATTGGCACATTTGAGGACCCTGAGCGACAGTTTGACCATGTCAATGTGGACCTTGTTGGTCCTCTTTCCTCCTCCCTTGGTTTCACGCACCTCCTTATCAAGGTGGATCGTATCATCAGGTGGCCAGAGGTCATCCCTCTAGCACTGATGATGGCCACAGATATGGCTTTGGCATTCATCAGCATCTGTGTTGCTCGGTTTGATGCCCCATCTGATATTTCCTCTGATGGTGGTCCCCAATTCATATCAGACCTCTGGGCTATGATGGCCGAGAACCTTGGCATTAGGCTGCATTATACCACAGTGTATCACTCACAGTCCAATGAGCTACCAGGAGCACATTGGAGTCAACGATGCTGCCATCTACCTGCTGAACAGAGCCTACTCCGAAGTTAAGCAAGGCAGCACTGTGAGGATCATGTTTTCTGATTTTTCAAATGTCTTCAATGTCATACAGCCCTCATTGCTGGGGGTAAAGCGCCATTCAGTGCAAATTGGCCCTTCCATTGTACTCTGGATAATGGACTACCTGACTGGCAGACCACAGTTTGTGCAGCTACAGAGCTGTGTGTCAGGCATGGTTATAAGCAGCACTGGGGCCCCATAGGGGACTGTATTGGCTTCCTTACTATTTACCCTGTACACCTTGGACTTCAGATACAACACTGACTCATGCCATCTGCAGAAATTCTCTGATGACTCAGCAATAGTTGGGTATATAAGGGGAGGACAGGAGGATGAATACAGGGTCCTGGTGGAGGACTTTGTCAAATGGTGCAAGCTGAATCATCTGCAACTCAACATCAGTAAGACAAAGGAGATGGTGATGTACTTTTGAAAGACTAAACCTGCACTGCTCCCTGTTACTATTGATGGTAAGGATGTGGATGTAGTGAGGACCTACAAGTACATGGGTACACTTGGATGACAGACTTGCATGGAGCACCAACACAGAGGCTGTGTTCAAGAAGGTCCAGTGTCATCTCTACTTCCTAAGGAGACTGAGGTCCTTTGGAGTGTGCAGGCCTCTCCTTCACATGTTCTACCAGTCTGTTGTTGCCAGTACACTCTTCTAAGCAGTGGTGTGCTGGGGCAATAACGTCAACATGAGTGATCTCAACAGGCTCAATAAACTGATTAGAGAGGAGGGCTCTGTTATAGGAATCAAACTGGACACACTGGAGGCTGGAACAAAGGACCCTACAGAAATTTTGGCAATTTTGGACATTGTTTCTCACCCTCTGCATGCCACCTTGGCTGAACAGAGGAGCACTTTTAGTTATAGACTAAGACAACAGCGCTGCTCCAAAGAATGCTGTATAAGGTCAATCTTACCCTCGGCCAATAGGCTTTATAATGAGTCAACCTATAGCCAGGGAAGTGATGATCCCCATTGCGATATGACCATGAGTGTGACAACGCATCTCTGGACAAGCCAGAGGCACCTGCTGTTCCTCCCCACCCCCCATGGAATATAGGACCCAGGCCGGACAGCTTGTCTGAGCTCTGGACAGGCTCACAATGATGGTTTTAGGGAATTCTACAGTTGCCTATGTAGAGTAATGTAATTGGAGGAAATGTACAGAATTCATAACCACTGATTGAGGTTCACTTTAAGAGGCTGGTCTGACATGATTATGTAATTATGTAAAGTACTTTTATGTTCGGTTTTTTTGTTCATAAATGGGAGGCATTACAGTTTTTTTAAAAAACAAGATGTCTCATGTTGTTTTATTTGTGAAAACCTACACTATTACCTCAGTCTCTGCACTGTAAACAATTCAAACCACTTTTTATAATCATGAGAAAGGCTGTGGGTGTCGGAAATCCAGAGCAACACAAACAAAAAGCTGGAGGAACTCAGCAAGTCAGGCAGCATCTATGAAAATGAATAGTAGATAGTCGCTGTTTCGGGCCAAGACCGTTCATTAGGAGTGAGATGGAAGGGGGAAGATGGGGGAATAAAAAGGTGAGAGGAGGAGAAGGAGGATTGCTGGTGGGTGGGTGGGGTAGGTAGAGGCCTGGAGAAGAAGGATTTGGAGAAGAGAGGAGAAGAGTGGACCATAAGAGAAAGGGAAGGAGTAGGTCCGGTGGTGGGGGGGGGGGGGGGATTCTCAGATGAGGCTACCCTCAGGGTGGAGAAGCAACACCCTATATTCAACCTGGGTAGCCCCAACATAACGGCATGATT